>NW_022196503.1:0-126516 GCF_008641045.1 Pistacia vera
CAAATTCGGTATTCTATGAGAGAACAATGCACATAGAGATTTATTTTCACTTCATCAGAGGAAAATTTCAAGAAAGGATAATTAAGACTCTTCACATTCGTACTTCAGAACAACCCGCAGATATTTTTTAGAAAGTGTTATGCAGCAAATAGCATTCATATCTTCTTCACAAGCTCAAAGTTTATGACATATACAAACCACAAACTTGAGGGGGAGTGATAGAATATAGAATGCTATAATCATGCCCTGATTCCAAAACCCTGTGATTGAGCCTTGATTTTGTATTTTACATTTAAGCTAATCACCCTAATTCTATGTAATTAAGACTTTATTGTAGGATTGTATTTACTTTCTTACACTTACATTTTTTGTATAAATTGAACAGTGTACAAGTGTACGAAATATACAGAAAACTTCTTTATAATTTCTTCTTTCTTTTAGGCATACTCTGGCAACCTTAGCCTATTTTCTTGTCACTCTTGCCACTTTTTCCAAACTCTGGCAAGATTTACCTACAATTCTTCCTTTTTAGTTGTTAGCTCTATTTTAAGAGTAATAAAAAATAAAAAATAAATTCTAAAACCAAAACTATGTTATGATGTGATGTTTTTCATTTTCATTGGTACAGGAATCTAGTCGAGAATTATGTGCTACTATTTGTTTCCTTGGAAATGAAATTCCTAAGTGGTTTACCTTTCCAAGTATAAAATCTTTTATAACTCTTGATCTGTTAATAGATTGGCATAGTAAAAATTTCTAGGTTTTCTTACATTTGCTATTGTTTGTCTAGAAATATTCTTAAAAAAAAAATTACTATGTTACTTGTTACTGCTTGATCAAAAGTGAAGATGGTAAGGAGCAAATATAGAAATTACATTGGACCTAGGGATAATGATTATGTCTTCCATAGATTTTATTTGGGTCATATCATGAAATTTCATTATATAACGAAAATGGCGTTTGAAGAGTGTGATGGGAAATATCATGAAATTTCTTCAGAGATGAAGTCTTAAAATTTAAAGCGCCTCATCAAATTTCATACTAAGGAGATATGTATTATTTTTAGGAATTATTATTTATGTTTGGGTTGAATAAACTTTGAATTAGTCTAGTATTTGAATAAGTCCAGCTAGTTTATTGGGTGGTTAGTGCTGGAAAAAAACCAACTGAACGTTGAGTTTAGTCATTCTATTTTGAGATGTACTTTGTACGCTTATTATTCTTAAATGAATAGGAATTGTAGGGCCACTTTTTTTCTGCTAATTAGTGGGTATCTACTTGGAGGTTCTTTACTCCCTCGAACCGAGCTACGTGCAAATTATTGTTTAATACTTTACTCAAAATAGGTAGAAGAAAAGCTAAGGCTACAGGTTCATATGTACAAGTGGTATCAGAGCAAAGGAAGGTGAGTGTCTTGGAAAATATAGAAGAGGTCGTAGGAGAGGTGTTGGGTCAGGGGGAGTTACTACGAAGATTGTCAAAAGCAGTCAACAACTCTTGACGGCGTGGAACAAATTTCCATTCAAACCAACGGCTTATTGGGAATAATCTGCTGCAATTGCCACGTTTAGGTAGAGGTGAAGACTTGGGAGAAATTCATAGTACATAAATGTTGATCCAATGCTTCAGAGAGTCTAAATTTGCGATCATATGTTCCAAAGACTGTCAAGATGATTTTCCGCGTATGAAGGCAAGGAGAGCCAACTATTTGGCTATACAAAAACGAAAGCGATTCTTTCGAACTACATGGAATTCACGTTCAAGATCGATTTGCACTAGCACATTTTCATTTGGAGGGTGATGCACCCTATGATACCAACTGTTGCAACAAGAAGTGGCATTGTCATGGGAAGAATTTAGAGATGGATTTAATTCAAGGATATGGGCCAATCAAACTGGATTCTTTGCTGAACTAAACCATTACAAGAAATGGATTTCGTAATGGACTACTAAGAAAAATTTGAGAAACTTTTTGGCCAAGCCAGGGACCGATGGAACAAGCTAGACAAGTCAGTTGTTTCGTGGAAAACATTTGGGAATCCATTCGAACTGATGTTAGAGCCAACAAGCCAAAACCTCCTCCAAAAATATGGTTAGCAAGGTTATTTTGAAGCCAGAGATTTCAGCCAATGAAAGAACCTACAACCTATCATTCATACCTAATAGCACATCGCATCCAAATTCCAGCGACAACCCTATCAAGATAGAATATAACACCGAAGGTTAATGAAATGACGCAAGGGCTTGTGATTCAAATGCAAACAAATCCAGGCAACATTGGCAAGACAACGATGAAGATTATTGAGATGAAGAAGGGGCCTCAGGAGCAAATTCAGACAAAGCAAACATCTCAGTTCATGTAATTGCGGATTTCGAGATCTAAGACCATGAGAATCAGAGGTCATCTTTCTACCAACCAGTCACAGATTGATCGATTCAGATAGCACTCATAACTCATCAATGAACAGATAACAATGAAAGTTGTCCTTCATCCAATTCAAAATGGTAATCTAGAGGTAATGGTGGCTTTTGGAAGAGAGATTATCAAGCTGGGTGTGTGCAAAAATACTCAATTAATTTTTCAAGGCCATCCTATTCAGGTTGTGATTTCATTTACTTCCATTGCAAGGTTGGAATGCTGCCTTAGAAGCACAATGGTTATATACACTTGGAAAAATTGAAGGATTTTTTAAGTTACAAATGAAGTTTGACGTATGCTATGGCAGGTCTATAGTTTGCCCGGACTAAAAGGCAGTGATGACAAATGGGTTAGTGACCAAGAAATTCACAAGGTTGAGCAGATGAAAGGAATTTTGCTCACAGTTGGTTACCGCGGGTGAAGAACAACAGTCAGCAAGGATTTCATCCATAAGTACAGTGATTTGCAAAAATTAAGTATGGTGCTTGTTGGACCAATAGGGTTACCTACCTAAGTGAGCCATTCTACCACAAAATCACTTTACAACATGGGCATGTACCAATTCTGGTGAAACCGTAGTCGTTATCTCACTTCCAGAATACTGAAATGAGAAACAAATGTTTCAAACGGTTTTTCCATGGGCGTAATTCGACATCGACCCCTTGCTTCCCATTCATTTGGTAGAACAGGCGTCGTCTAGGATGTGTGCTCTAGAGTATCGGGCTGAATCAGCTTACCATCCAAAGATAAGTATCCACTCCCTCTAATTGATGAGCTCATAATGAATACCATGGGGCACAAGTATTTTCCAAAGCTGACTACGATGCAGGGTATCACAAATCAAATGAAATATATAGCATGTATGAAAAGACTGCATCAGAACTCATCAGTAGGGCACTATTGATGTTCTAGTAATGCCCTTCGAGACTACATGACATGAGTTTACCCGGTATTTGTGAGCTGTTGAGGAAGTTTCGTTTTAGTTATTCTCTTGATGATATACTAATTATCAGTAAGTGCATAGCGGTGTAGAGCAGCGCTAATCATTAAATATTGTACTTTCAATTTACAAGCTCATGGTTATCATGGTAAATTAGAACAATGTCCAAGTGGCCAAAAGAAGTTAAGTAACCTAGGTCATTTAATCACTACTGAACACGGGGTTGCCTATAGATCCATAGAAATTGAGACTATGTTAGTAAGTAATCTGATCCTGGATGCGGCTGCGGAAAAATGAATCATATCTTAAAACGACTCAATCAATTACACGAATCAAGAAGCCGATTCGCAGTACAGACATATTTTAAATTTTCATGCTTCATAAACAAACATAAAATAAAATCTAGTGTCAAAAACAGAATCCGAACAAGGATTTGTAGTCATAACCCACATTGGACGCCTCATCATCTTTACTTTCACGGTAGGACACTCTGGTCACAGACTAGTGTCATCAACATCGTATCATCATTTCTTCCTAATCAGCATCACAATGTAGGATTTGCACTCATGAAATCTAGACACAAAGATAATCTGCGAAGTAAAAACTACAATTGCATTTTGCTAAGAACAATTCTCGACTTTAGAATCCAAAGAGACAATTCAAAGAAAGAAAATTTCCTTTTTGACATCAAAGAGTGAAAACGTGGAGCATGAAGAAGAGGAAGAGCATATAGGGTAATGTGCCTTAGTGCTGGTTTATTTATAAAAGCCCTCCTTATGCTTTTAATTAAGGATGGCTGCACTGATATAGTTGCAATAATTAAACCTATTAGAATAAGGAATACCTTAGGGCTACAACACCAAGTCTACCCTTAGCAAACACCAGAATTATGTTAGCGACTATTACCATTATTACCGTGATATTATAAATAATAAATGATATAATAAATATTATTAACAGTTTTAATGAATAATAAAAATTATTTAAGATAAGCTAATAAGTATATATACAATATAATCTCACGTATTGCTAATTTAATAATCAATATTAAATACAGAGCAACAACCTCAACAAGATTTTAATGCATGCAAGATTACCATAAATAACTTATTCATCCTGAAGAAAGAAAATTACCTTTCTCACAAATTGAATTATAAAATATATTCTAAGCTGTAGGTGACCCGTAGGCCTCTTTTATGACATATCGGACAGTGATGTAGGTATTGCAATAACACCAATTGAATCGTTCACACACACAGACACAAGATTTGGCCCCTAGCAAAGGCATCATGGCTTATTTTTTTAACACTTGAAGATATTCAGCATTCAGTGAAACGCCACGCGGTCAATGGTATGGATAACTCGTGAATCAAATCCTTGTTTTTTTTTTCATCATTCTATCTCATCGAGGCGGAGGTACAAAATAGTGTAAAACCCTCAGATTATCTTCAATATGTTAATATTTGTTACGGACCAAGACCATAATTATACTGATTGAGAACAACTCAAACCCACTAGGGCACATAGCTTTAGTGTCATTGCCATTAACTTAATGAGCCATGAGATAACTTCTCCGTACCCAAGAGTGAGGAAACTTTTGTCATCCACCGTAGTCTGATACACTTATCATGTAGCCAACTATACCTATTGATAAACTCTAAATAGAACTACGTTGGGATAGTGTCAAACTACACCATTGGTGACAAGCCTGGGATCTCAAATCTAAGGCTCACATGCACCACAATCCGTAGAGGCTTTATTCCCATAGACCTAGGGTGACCAATCCAATGGACTCAGCTGGTGGGTCTGTCTAGTGAACTGCCTACAGCAAGCACCCAGTGTCGCATCAGGTTGTTGCCAACAACCTTGAAAGTGAGATCAGTCATAGTTTGGACAAGGTCGTTCATACTATGATAGTCTTCCCATATTATCGGTGTCCTTGGTTAGAATAATACTGGGGCTACGGACATTTCGACTGGCCACCATATGTGATCTAGGGTTCTCATATCAAGATTTGAAATACTTGATACTCGTCACGTTGTACCATTACCGGGAAATATAGATAAGATACTAGATTTAGGTGAGATAGTGGATAATACCTTTTAGTGATTAATAAACATGATACAAAGAGTCATTCAACAAAATTGATGGGTTAGGGCACCTAATCCAACAATATAACATTTGCACAATAGATAATCATTCATTATTACATAGAATATGACCAAGTGCCTATCATGTTCTGTCCACAAAGAAACGTTCAACAGTGGTTTAGTAGGTACTTTGCAATCTGTACATTCTCTTTTGATTGACTACTCAAATAAATTGAATAACCAAGTAGTGTTTGGTACTGGGTGAGACTAGGTTCTTAGCACAAAGATCGCAGTAGGAATTTACTGGATTAACAATGTTGGAACAACATACGTTCAGTAATGAACTTCTTGATCCCAAATGCCTCGATGGCTACATGCGAATATACTTAGCATCATGGTAGAATACTATAGTATTTAGCTTCGAGCTCTTCAGCTACTACAGCTCTATTGAGACAACATATGAACCCGAATGGCAAGCGTTACCCATTTGCGATTAGCACACTACTATCTTCTTACAAGGAGCTCAGCTACCCCTCCATAATCCAAGAACAAACCTTAGTCCTCTTCAGGTCCTAAGGATGTCCCATGCCACTCATCCAGTGTCACTCCTTGGATCTGATCAATATCGTCTACAAGTACTGAATGCACATAAGACATTAATCCGAGTACATGACATCACTGCTCACTTGGATCCAATCAATATCCTACTACAACTGCTCCTGCACATGAGATATTAGCGAGCATGCAATAAGGCATCGCTCACTTATCGTTTGATATTCATTATAAGTGCTTAATGAACATGAGATATTAATCTGAGCATAAAGATGGAATCCAATGTTGTCAGTATGGGATCCTCTCATTCATTCTCTTAATGGGGATTTAGCACACAATCTCAAAGAGAGGAGCACAATGTGCACATTGAAGAGATCCCTTCTGGATTCTTTCACACTAATATCTTCAGTACTGTCTATGTACTCTGATTGGGCTAGAAAACTTCCGTATCTATCACGATAGATTTCATTCGGAGATGTAAGCTGTTCTCATAAGTCTTTATGGAGAATAATTGGGATAACCAAATGGTTACTGATTGCAAGCTCGATATATCATCTGATAAAAGTTTTGGCGACAGACAACATAGGGAGGACACTGCACTTCCATGTACTTTCTTGTAAACAAAGGTCTCATTCTTTCTTGATGGAAAACCAAAGTATTTTAGGCTTCACAAATGAATGTTCCAGCTCTGAAGATTGCTGAGTCCACGTATGGACCTCTGCAACTTGCATATCCTTTTAGCTGTCTGTCAGAACGAAACATGGGTGGGGGTAATGTAAACATCTTTCAAGGTTCAATTCAGAAGGCCGTTTTGACATTAAATTTGCCAAATTTCACAGTCAGGATATGCAACAATCACAAGCAAATCGAGAGGGGATAATAGGAAACTGGCAAAAGGTTCTTGTATCAATATCATGAATTTGTAGGAAACCTTTGACAACTAGGTGTGCCCTATAGTATGCACTTGCCATCCATGCAGTTTCTTCTTGAAGACTCATTACACCTATGGTTTTACCAATCAGGTAGGATTCACCAGAAAACATGGACTGTTCTGTACATGGAGTCCAACCAGATTTTTGGCTGTCAAGTCTTTAACAGAAAGGATCCATACAACTTCATCGTAGTTTTGGGTTCATTGTATGGTAGACCAGTCCGTAACTGTGTTGAGCACGAGAAAAAACGTTACTCTCGCAGCTCACGACGTACTCTACTAGATCTACGTAGCTTTATGCTATTGAGGTGGTTCATTTGATCTACAAGTTGTGGAGTAACTCCTCCTAATGTATTAACCACTTCCTGTGGACATCATTGTAAGCTACATCATAGACTAAGTAGCTTATTTCTGCCCTAATACCCTTAGTGAATTTTTTAAAGTTATCGTGAACCAAGGTGAGGAAATTCTTTAAACGTTATTAGCGGGTAAAATGGTCATTCCATTCATAATAGAGAGTAGTATGTGTTTGTGGTTTGTGGTAATGGTGTAAGTAGAATAATATGGAGAAGTTACTAAAATATGAGGGCACACGTTGTAATTGATAAGGGACATAGATGGAATTTAGAAAGCAAGGGTTAAAATGGGGGAAACTATATATATACGTGATAGTAATACCTAGAAAGAAAGTTGAAACCCGCCTGGACTCCACCATTGTTCATGCCACGGTTAACCCCAAATTATCTACAATTTTTCACAATTTCCAAGGAAATCATAGGATTTGGTCCTAGATTGATAACATTTTCAATCTGAAGCATTCAAAGGTAAGATTATCTGCAACAAGATGTGAGATTAATTTTAAGTTTTGAATTCCTATGGTTTTATATGCTTAGGGTTAAGAGGAAAGGGAATTCTACCAAAGAGAGACTATAGTGTTGGAATTGCTCAAATTCAAGGTAAGTAAATCCAACTTTAGCTTTGATTGAATAAATACTTGTGTAGAGAAATTTCTTATATGTTGTATGTGTATTTGGATGATGAGAATTATGGATTGAAATTGAGGTTGTTTGATTTGTGAATCTTATAGCCATGAGAAGTGATGTATTTGTATGTGTTGAGTTGATGACATATGAAAGAATGGATGTGAAAGGGTGGAAGGTGAAATTCAGCTAGGGTGGTTGTTGGCCTTAGGGAATTTTTGTTCCAATTTGGTGGCTTGAGAAATATGTGGAAGTGTAACCAATTTAGCGTTTGTATGTGCATGTAAGGTGTTTGATGGAATTTCAAAGAAAGTGCATATATATGAGTATGTTAGATTATTACTTTGTTATGGAAATGTTGTTGGTAGAGAATACTAGTTCCATAATGATATCTTTATATACCATAATGCATTCTTACACTGAGCATTTGCATTTAGAAAGAATAGCAAAGAATAAGCATATTTATATGCACATATGCATGTATGAGAATATTAAAGAATAAAGAGAAAGAAAGAAAAGAAATTAATTGTAGAATCATTATCTAAAGAACATAATTAAAGAATACGTCAAATCTGGAATTTTATTTATAGAAATATAAAAAGATAAGATAAGAGAACGTTGTTGCGATGGGGAACTCGTGAGTGACAGAGAAGAAGAATATCCCCAAGTGCACGCCGCCTTTAGTGAGCGGCCTAAGAATACGAAAGAACAATTTGTACAGTTCGTAAGAAGTGTATGTAGATGAGGACTATAACCAAGAAAGAATTTGAGAATACATTCACACTGCCAAGGTTCCGAATCCATGCTTCAACTAAGTCCGACTGGCAAAGAAAGAATAGAAAAGAAAAGAAGAAATTGAAAAGAAAAGAAAGAATAGAAAAGAAAGAAGAATAGAAAAGCAAGAAAGAATAGAAAATATGAGAAACAGAAAAGAAAGAAGAGAAACGCAAAAGAGAGAATTGAAATAGAAGGAAAAAAACAGAAAAAAAAAGAAAATAGAAAGGAAATAGAAAACAAAATGAGGAATAGAAAACAGAATAAGAAAACAAAAAAACAGGAAAGAAAATGCATTGCATAGAAAAAGCTTATGCATTTGGGCATATGCATCATGCCATTTCTACTACCCCGAGTTAATTTCTCTATTTGTGCTTACATATTGGTATGTGAGAAACTAGAATCTTAGAAAGAGTATAGAAGAATTGAGAAGTTTGGCATAAGGAAAGAAAAATCCAATATCTGAGTAACAGAGAAAGAATAGAAGTATGGTGGGTTTACTAACTGAGCAATTAGTGCTCACTCCGTTGATTTCACTGTTTTTGCAGGTAATAAATGAGATGCAGTAGGGAGGAACGTCAAGTAGCGGAGGAGAATGGCACCATTATCCGAGATTACTTTGTACTTATTTTTGTGACTTTATTACTTGATGTAGAGATTTTTATATAAAGTTAAATTTATTTTGGGCCCACTATTACATTCTTATATACATATATATTTTCTATAACATGTCAGTGAGTTTTACTTATATTTTTCCAAAGAACTACTAGCTAGACATAATATTATAATCATCCCGTCCTTCGTCTAATGTATCTTGTGGAACTAGAACTTCATCGAGTTCTACTTTTTCTCCCACTTGTACTTCTTAGGAAAGATTCCTTTTCTAAGAAGACACTAGTACGAGCAACAAAAAGTTTTGTGCTCTTCTGGATGGTAGAAATAGTATCCTTTAGTCTCCTCAGGATACCCCACAAATATACTTTCGTAGGATTTCAAGCCCAGCTTGTTTGAAGTCAATTACTTGACATAAGCTTTGCAACCCCAAATCCTTAAATAAGACAAGTTCGGCTTTCGCCCACTCCATTGTTCATACAGAGTCTTATCTATAGACCTTAGCGGTACACGGTCTAGTGTGTGAGTGGCAGGCTCTAGGGTATAACCCCAGAATTATGTGGGTAGATCACAAAAACTTATTATGGACCTAACTCCCACATATCTTTAGGTATGTTTACTTGCCACATTCGACGTAGGTGTGACTTTGAGAATATTCTTATTGTCTATTTTTGAAGACATATTATTATGAAACAGTTCTATAGAATATTATTTATACTAAAAGACAACAATCCGTTAGTAAAACAATATTCTTACTTGTCCAAAGTGGACACAGAAAAATTATTTCTAGAAACTGAACAAATATCATAATAATCCACAAGTTCCAAGTAACAAGCCCGTAGACAAAATCAGACAATAAGATCCTACAGCTAATGTGGCATCATGTGATCATCTCTACCTGGTAGGTCCACCTCTCCCCGGCGAGCAATCTACTCTGCCATAGTCCATGCACATTAGAACAAATGTGAGTACCATATCCTGTTTCAATGGCCCAATAACCTGGATAACCAAATGTTTACTGATTGCAAGCTCGATATATCATTCCTGATCAAAAGTATGTTGTCGACATACAACACTAGGAATGCCACTGCACTCCCATTTACTTTCTTGTAAACACAGGTCTCATCTTCATTCTTGATGAAACCAAAGTATTTTATGGCTTCATCAAAATGAATGTTTCAGCTCCTTGAAGCTTGCTTGAGTCTATGTATAGACCTCTGCAACTTGCATATCCTTTTAGCTTGTCTGTCAAGAACGAAACCATTGAGTTGTGTCATGTACACATCCTCTTAAAGGTTTCCATTCAGGAAAGCCATTTTGACATTCATTTGCCAAATTTCACAGTTAGGATATGCAACAATCACAAGCATAATCGAGATGGATTTAATTATGGCAACTGGCAAAAGGTTTCTTCATAGTCAATATCATGAATTTCTATGAAACCTTTGACAACTAGTTGTGCCTTATAGGTATGCACCTTGCCATCCATGTCAATCTTCTTCTTAAAGACTCATTTACACCCTATGGGTTTTACCCAATCAGGTGGATTCACCAGAAACCATGACTGGTTCTGGTACATGGAGTCCATCTCAGATTTTATGGCTTTAAGTCATTTAACAAAATATGGATCCATACAACTTCATCGTAGTTTTGGGTTCATTGTCTTGGTAGACCAGTACGTCACTGTGTTGAGTCACGAGAAAACCTTATCTCTCGAGCTCACGATGTACTCTCCTAGATCTACGTAGCTACTATGCTACCTGAGGTGGTTCACTTTGATCTACAAGTTGTGGAGTAACCTCCTCCTAATGTTTAACCACTTCCTGTGGCACATCATTGTAATGCCCACATCAAGCTAAGTAGCTTTATTTATGCCCTAATACCCTTAGTTGAATTTTGTTAAAGTTATCTTGAACAAGTGTGAAGGAAATTCTTTAAAACGTTATTAGGGGTAAAATGGTCATTCCATTCATAATTAGATGAAAGAGTGGGGAGTGAAAAGAAGTAGAATAACATGAAGAAGTTAATAAAAATGAGGGCACACTTGTAATTGACTAAGGGACATAGATGGAAATTTTAGAAAGTACAAGGGTAAAATGGGAAACTATATATATTATTATGTAGTAATAATAGTTCAAGAGTTGAAACCCTAGCCACTCCACCCATTGTTCATGCCACCTTTAACCCAAATTCTCTCAAATTTTTCACTAAATTTCCAAGGAAATTCATAGGATTTTGGCTAGATTTTGATAAATTTTCAATCCTAAGCATTCAAAGGTAAGATTCTTGCACCAAGATGTGAGATTAAATTTTAAATTTTTGAATTCTTATGGTTTTATATGCTTAGGGTTAAGAGGAAGGGGAATTCTACCAAAGAGAGACTATAGTGTTGGAATTGCTCAAATTCAAGGTAAGTAAATCCAACTTTAGCTTTGATTGAATAAATACTTGTGTAGAGAAATTTCTTATATGTTGTATGTGTATTTGGATGATGAGAATTATGGATTGAAATTGAGGTTGTTTGATTTGTGAATCTTATGGCCATGAGAAGTGATGTATTTGTATGTGTTGAGTTGATAAAATATGAAAGAATGTATGTGGAAGGGTGGAAGGTGAAATTCAGCTAGGGTGGTTGTTGGCCTTAGGGAATTTTTGTTCCAATTTGGTGGCTTGAGAAATATGTGGAAGTGTAACCAATTTAGCGTTTGTATGTGCATGTAAAGTGTTTGATAAAATTTCAAAGAAAGTGCATATATATGAGTATGTTAGATTATTACTTTGTTATGGAAATGTTGTTGGTAGAGAATACTAGTTCCATAATGATATCTTTATATACCATAATGCATTCTTACACTGAGCATTTGCATTTAGAAAGAATAGCAAAGAATGAGCATATTTATATGCACATATACATGTATGAGAATATTAAAGAATAAAGAGAAAGAAAGAAAAGAAATTAATTGTAGAATCATTATCTAAAGAACATAATTAAAGAATACCTCAAATCTGAAATTTTATTTATAGAAATATAAAAAGATAAGATAAGAGAACGTTGTTGCGATGGGGAACTCGTGAGTGACAGAGAAGAAGAATATCCCCAAGTGCACGCCGCCTTTAGTGAGCGGCCTAAGAATAAAAAAGAACAATTTGTATAGTTCGTAAGAAGTGTATGTGGATGAGGACTATAACCAAGAAAGAATTTGAGAATACATTCACACTGCCAAGGTTCCGAATCCATGTTCCAACTAAGTCCGATCGGCAAAGAAAGAATAGAAAAGAAAAGAAGAAATTGAAAAGAAAAGAAAGAATAGAAAAGAAAGAAGAATAGAAAAGAAAGAAGTATAGAAAAGCAAGAAAGAATAGAAAATATGAGAAACAGAAAAGAAAGAAGAGAAACGGAAAAGAGAGAATTGAAATAGAAGGAAAAAAAAAAGAAAACAGAAGGGAAACAGAAAACAAAATGAGGAATAGAAAACAGAATAAGGAAACAAAAAAACAGAAAAGAAAATGCATTGCATAGAAAAAGTTTATGCATTTAGGCATATGCATCATGCCATTTCTACTACCCTGAGTTAATTTCCCTATTTGTGCTTACATATCGGTATGTGAGAAATTAGAATCTTAGAAAGAGTATAGAAGAATTGAGAAGTTTGGCGTAAGGAAAGAAAAATCCAATATCTGAGTAACAGAGAAAGAATAGAAGTATTGTGGGTTTACTAACTGAGCAATTAGTGCTCACTCCGTTGATTTCACTGTTTTTGCAGGTAATAAATGAGATGCAGTAGGGAGGAACGTCAAGTAGCGGAGGAGAATGGCACCATTGTCCGAGATTACTTTGTACTTATTTTTGTGACTTTATTACTTGATGTAGAGATTTTTATATAAAGTTAAATTTATTTTGGGCCCACTATTACATTCTTATATACATATATATTTTCTATAACATGTCAGTGAGTTTTACTTATATTTTTCCAAAGAACTACTAGCTAGACATAATATTANTTATTGCTTGCAAGGAAAACCTTGTAGTGTTTCCTCCAGTAGTCAGGCTTGTCACAAAAGAAGCAGACTACTTTGCCCTTCCCTATGCCACTCTCAGGCCCAAGAGTAACCTAGCCTTTGGGCTTGGGCTTGGGTTTGGCCTTGGCCTTACCCTTTCCTTTACTAGCAGCAACAAGTAAAATAGGCTTGGACTTCTTCAAGTCCTACTCTGCAGTCCTCAGCATGTTCAAAAGTTCCGACAGAGTTCTCACCATCGTGTTCATATTGAAATTCATTATGAACGGTGCATAAGAGTCAGGCAAGGATTACAGAATCAAATCCATTTGTAATTCTGCATCCAACTCAAATCCCAAAGTCTCAAGTCTCTCTATGTGCTCGATCATCTTAAGCATATGAGGACCAACTTGGGCTCCCTCAGTCAAACGACTCCCAAACAGTGCTTTCGACACCTTGTACCTCTTATGTCGAGCATTTCCTTCGAAAAGCTCCTTGAGGTATAGAATAATGGAAGCAGCGTCCATATTCTCATGCTGCTTTTACAGCACTGGTGTCATCGATGCTAACATCAAGCATTAAACGCCATCAGCATCATCAAGGAACTTTTGATAATTATCCTTTACTTCCTGAGTGGCATCAGGATCAGGCTCAGCCAAGTATGGCTTTTCAAGGATATACAATTTCTTTCCGACTTGAGTATAATCTGAAGATTATGATACCAGTCTAAGAAATTGGATCCATCCAACTTGTTTTCTTTCTCAATTATCGGTCGCAGGTTCATAATGCTCATTTTGGTGAATCTACAATTGTAGAAAAGATAAAGTCATTATAAAGTTCATTATATTTAATATGGTCTTTTATTAAACGATGCTCCCACTATTTTACTCAAGTCAATAGCCCTCACTATTAACTAAGGAAAGCCCTTTGACTTTCCTAGTGGACCAAGATCCCATCCTTCCCATTTCAAACCTTCGCTTCGGCGAACAAGCCAAAATGAGTTGATTAGGCAGGCCAACAAACTTAATCCATTCCAGTTAATAGCTCCTACTATCAACCTCAAATGTGAAAAAGCCAACAAGCCAATCACACAATCCAATGGACACTACATGCCATCGTCCTCAAGTGTGATTCTCAATATCAGTAGAGTGGACACTACATGTCACCACGTACACACAATATGTGTACTGCTCTACTATACCTATGACGCATTTATCAACCTTCGCTTTAGCAAACAAGTAAAACCGTCATTTTAAGTTGACCCATCACCATTAAAGAAAACTCCAATGCATTTTAACCTCCCACTGGTGGAAGTGTACCCTTCGCTTTGGCGAACAAGGTTTCGACGAACAGTGGTTTGATTAAAATCATGGTGATGGAAGGCTTACGTGACTTAATATACTTTAATTGAGGGTTTGTTATTTAATGTCTCACCAGATTATTATCTTTGTTAGAATGATATTGTTTGGCATGTTATTCAACATTCAAACTTAGCATGCACTCTAAACACAATATTAAAATGTGCCGGTACATGGTCTAACTGAAACTGATTTCCTCAAGCCTAGAGGAATCGGTGGGTCACCTAGGGGTCCTGTAATAACTATCTTGAGTCTTCAAGTATGGTTGCCTAGTCCTTTGTTCCGTCTCCAAGTACATTACAAAAACATCATTCTAAATTTATAATAAAATTAATATTAAACTAATTTTACATCAACAAATTTAGAAATCTCGATTTACATTCGAGGGGAATGAGATGAGAAGAGAATGTGCATTCAGAAGAGGAGAAAGGCAGGACATGCAGGCCCTATTTAATAAATTACAACCATACATACCTAAAAATTTTAAAACATTCACCATAGGTCTAAGGCTCATGTACCAGGCACCACGCAATATACAAACAAATACATAGCATACATTTCGAAAACAATCAATTTTTAAAATTGGTGGGTTAATTATTGATTACCCCCTGACAATTTGCAAATCTATATTTGGTCCAAAAGTTTTGAAACTTTACAATCTGGCCCCTGCACACTTGGAAGTGCGCTTGTTGCGGCGATGAGTTAGGTCGCCGTAGCGTGCACTAGTTAACTTGACGTTCATGCTCTACGTATGATCGCCACGGTGATGGATTATATCACCGCGGCGAGCGCTGATTTCGTACAACGCTCGTCCTAAGGATGATCGCTGCGGCGATGGTTTATATCGCCGCGGCGAGCGCTGATTTCGTAATCAGCATGAACGCCAAACACGCACGCCGCGGTAATAGGTTATATCGCTACGGCGAGCGTGCACTGATCTGTAGCTCCGAATCAGTTCAAACAGTAACCAAAAACACACCAAACGGATTTTGTAATCAATCATACACACTTATTTCAACAAAAATCCATCACCCAATATACCAAACTTGCAGATCATCAACAAATTAAAATTAAAATTAATCGATTTCTTAAAACATGCTTTTAAGGCAGATTTTACGTAGATTCTTTAAGGCAACACATGATCAATCAAATACATGTAATCAACCATCCACATAAAACTATAAAATCTGGTACCCTAGGCTCTAATACCACTATTAGGAAATGATCCATTGAGGCAGCGAAAAACGAAAATTAATAACAATACGGATCATTCCATAAAACCAAGATCAAGGCACAAATTTACAGTTTATATCAAAATAAGAATCTGCATAAAATTAGTTTAGAGTTTTAAGGAATCATACGCACATTTGGAGGCTCCTCCAAGTTGTCTCTGAATGTATTTTGCTACCAACCCAAGTGTAGGATCAAACCAATGTAGTCCACACGAAGACAATCGCAAGGAACTAACGAGGGATTTGCTAGATCCTCTTTAGCCTTAAGAACAAAGAAGAAAAATCAAAGAAATTTGATTTTAGGCAAAAACCATTCTGACGTGGGAGAGTGTTTAAGGGGCTGGAGGTTTTTCTCTTTTTCAATGAATGAGTGAAATGAAAAATCTGCACCTTTTTCAATTAACCTTTTTCTTTTATAGTAAAGTTTGATTGCCCTATTCCCATATGAAATAGGCTTGGGCTCCAACCCAAACACCCCTTGTTTCCAAACACTCCCAATTAGATCTTTATTTTAATCCATCATTATCTCAATTAAAATCAATTAATACATATTTAATATATATATTAACATTTAACAGTAATGATAATTTATTTAAATATATGCTAACACATATTTAAACGTAATTTTACTTATTTAATTTTTCTAACAAATTAAATAAAGGCTACGACTTCAGCAAATTTAATTGCACTGTGAAATTACCAAAATACCCTTTCGCCTAAAAAGACGAAAGCGCCCTTCTAACTTCCTCGCTCTTAAATTATCTTCTATGTGTGTGACCCATAGGTTCCTCATCATACCAGTAGTGTATAGTATCACAATTAACACCAATTAATCGTCTCACTAATACACAGATCAAGATTGGCCCCTAGCAAGGCATTATGGCCACCCGATAGATTCGGATTCAGCAAGGTAGCTACCTGTCAACGATATGGTTACCGTACAATTCGATCATTTCATCATCCGTTATTTCGACGAGACTGAGGCATAGAAATAGTGTCAACCTTCGGTTACTCTTGATATTGTGTATTCAGATACTAGGCTAATGACCTGTATTATAAACTGGATAGAGCAACAACTCAATCCCACTATGGTCACAGTTTTAGTGTCATTGCCATTTACTGAATTACGCCATGAGATAACTTCTCCCGTACCCGGGAGTGATGAATCCTCTGTCTATCCACCATAGTCTTGATACACTCCTTAATGTTGCCAATCACCACCGTATTGACAGCTCTGAATAGAACTATGTTGGGCTAGTGTCAAACTACACCAATCGGTGCACAAGGCGCTCTGGTGATCTCAAGTCTAAGGATCACATGCACAATCATTCGCTAAAGGATTTGTTCCATAGACACTGGGGTTACCATCCATATGGAATCCTCTGGCTGGTTAGTCCAGTGAACTTGCCTACAGCAAGCACCCATGTGTTGCACAAGGTTGTCACCAAACAACCTTGACAAATGAGATCAGCCACTGCCTTTCGACAGGGTCGTTCAACAATATGATAGCCTTACCGTATTATCTGTGCCCTTACTTCAGAATAATACTGGGGCTACGGACGTTTCTAGAATGGCCACCATATGTGCTCATAGGGTTCTGACTATCAAGATTTGAAACACTTAATACCCTCATCACGGTTCTACCCTTTTAAGGACATATATCAATATATACAATGATAATTTACGCGATATAGTATAAAATGCCCTTTCTTGATCAATGAACATTATTACAAATAGTCAATTCTACAATAATTAATTGGCTCTAGGTCATCTACTCTAATAGTGTTTGCATGGCTGGGTCGAATATGTTTATCGTGCTTGGAGCTGAGCCATCCATTAAGGGTGACTAGAGCTGGGAAGATTAAGGGTCTGAAGTCGAGGATCTCTGGCACCTAGTTGAATGGGAAATCAAGAGAGTAGAATTGAGTTACCTTTTCTCATAGGGTTTGGTTCTCAGCCCAGATGTTGGTGTTCCTAGCTTCCAGTGCCATGACATTGTCTGACTATTGCTGCATTAACGTAGTGAGAGCCTCGACCTTAGCCGCGAGGTCTACTGAGGCATTGTCTGTGGTTTTAGCCATGACGTGATTCTTCATAGAGCAGATTGTCGATGGAATGATGATTGTCAAAGGCCCCATGGTAGACGATAAAAATCTATGGTTACAAAACGAACTAATCCTGTGAGGTTGAGGCCACTGACGATCTGTTGAACCTACACACACAAAGAAACAAGCGCGAAGCTTATGTAAACACCAGTGTGGTATCTGCCGTGGCCACTCCGACGCTCAAGTCGGCAAGGCGGAAAGAGGCTATTTAGTGAGAGATAAGGGGAGGAAGGGTTACTGAAGTCTTATCGGAGACTAGAGCTACGGTGAAGGTGTATAGTTCTTAGAAGCAAGACCTTTAGGAGCTAGTAGGTGGTATTGAATAATGGATCATTTATGAGAGGCAAGACCTCTCTTTATATAGTGGTCATAGGATCTATGAATCCTAGTAAGACTTTGAGTCCATAATGGTAGAATTTCGGTGAATAGGGAAGTCTTTGATTCACTTGTCTTTGTAGAAGTGAGAGTCCTAATTCACATAAGATTCAGGATCTTAGCTGAATTAAGATAAAGATAGAATAGGAAGTAGATGTATTAGGGTTTGAGTAGGACTTTGGACCCTTAGTAGATAACATGGGCCAATGGGCCTAGGTCTAGATAGGCTAATTATGAGGTCTAATCTGGATGACCCAATTTGGAAAAAGCTAGGTTGGTGTCATGGGCCTGGTCCGTGACATTGATCTTGATATAGGTCCAATCGAAACTGGGTCATAACCTTGGGCCACGTAGTAGATGTTTCATATTTGGGCCTAATAAGGTCCAAGACGATTTTTGCACATACAAATGAAAAAAAGAGAAACTAACTTAATTGCCTTTGGTTGCAGAAATAAAAAGAGTGCTTTACCAATTCGGCCAATTGAAAGCACAACCTTCTTCGAATTGGCCAGCTGAAAGCACAACTAACTGGGAAATGATTTTGAATTTTTGATGTATTTGATGTATAGTTCAATAGACTTAATTTGTCTGAGAAAGCAAGTATGCTAACTTGGAAAAAATTCACAATAGTGTCTATTTTTCATGTATATTTTGACGTATAGTTCTTTTGTTTGCAAAACTAGGTTGCATTTTTATGGGAGTAAGAATTCAAGCTCGAGAGCTCATATTCGAAATCAGACAACAGTACTCGAGTTTCCATCGTGTTCGAGCTTCCTAGGATTGTAACAGTTTTGACTATTGAGATCTATTTGCTTGAATATTAAAAAATATGTTTCAACTTCATTTTTTATTTGGAATGATGAATTTGTTGAAGTGCTTAGGTGATAATGAATCAATATTTTGTTTTAAAGTCTAAAAATAAAACTGTTTTTGAAGAAAAATGTTCAAGAATTTAATTATTTCAATAAGAAGTTGTAAATAATGGAAATATGGAATGTGAAATTTCTAATTTTCAAAATATTATGGGTGGTATTTAGAGAATACATTTAAGCTCAACATCTAAGTCAATTAATCCATTATTTATATGATAAAATTTTATTTAATAGTTTTTCCAACTATTATCTCTTATTCAATCATCAAAGAATTTTAATCCCCAGATTATCCTTTATTTATGCATTTATCATGAAATAAATCGCTTATTTTTGTTTTCATTTGATTTCTAAAACTATTTTATTTATTATAAAATCATTTTTCCAAAACTCTTTTGATATAAATCTATCTCATTTTTTTATTTATGCATTTTGTTCCGATGAACCTAGGCACTCTTATTCGTACTTATCCTTGTATATATATCATATAACTCTCTTTTATTTTAATTTGATTATCCTCTTTATATATATACACTTTTTTTAATCTCTTATCTACTGTCTCTTAATAACACTGTTTTAAAAACCGGACCGGACCGACCAGTCCAACCGGTTGGATCGAAAACCGGTCACGTGTTCTTTGAGTTAAGACCAAAACCGTTAAATGTAATAAGCTGCTTTAAACCGTTTCAAACCGGATAATTTCACTAACCGCCGGTCCACCCAGACCAACGGATAAACCGGTCGAGAAACCCCTAATCCCTAATACCCCATTGCAGCAGACCAGCCCTTTTCTCTGTTTCTCATCTTCTTCTCTCTCAGTTTCTTGCAAAATTTCTCAGCTCCTTCTCTCATCTCTGCGAAAATTTCTTTTTGAAATTCCCCCAAATAGCAACTGAACTCTCTGAATTGATGACGACGTCTTCCTCTCTTGCCGGAAATCAACGACGTCTTCCTCCCTCGTCGGAAATCGACGACGTAAGCTCCTTTCCTCGCTGGAAAATGACCGCGACAGATCCTTCGTTGACGACAGCTCCATTCCTCCCTCGATCCAGGTAATAAACACGACTTTCCTCGATCCACCTTCAATAATCAATATGTTTCCTTGCAAACTTTATCTGGAGCAATGTGTTTGTGCATGTATTTCCAGATTAGTATTTAATTCACCCTGCTCCTGCTCCTGATTTGTTTTTCTTTTGCTGGCTAAAAGCAGAAAGACTTTTTGAAGTGACCTCTGGGCATAAGAAAGCTGTTTCATATGTGAAATTCTTGTCAATTGATGAACTTGCTTCTGCATCTACAGACAGCACCCTACGGTTATGGGATGTGAAAGAGAATCTGCTAGTGAGTAATATTGCTTTAACCAAAATTATCATGTAGATAATCCTTTCATTTGAAGTTTGCATGCCCATTGAAGTTTGGTTTTGGAAGCAGTGAGATCGGGACGAATTGATAGAATAAATCATGAAGTGCATTTTGTAAATCACAAAAGGAAACTCAAATTAAGCTCATAAAAGAAGGAAAGATTTTTTCTTCTTTTATGAGCTTAATTTCGTATATGTACTTATGTAGTTAGCAGAACTTTTATTAATATACTTATATTTTACTTGAGTTATTTTATGTACACTATCAACCGATTTTGTGGTATATTTGTGCTAAATACTTATTGTAGTGCATGTATTCCAGATTATGTATTTGAATTCTGTACTTGAATGTTTATGTTTTACTTCTATTGTATGTTTGTGATGGAATAGACTTATGACAGACAGGATGTTGCATGATGACATAGCAAGAATACAACTTGACTTGATTCAAATGATTCAAGCTAAAAACAATAACATGCATGAAACTTAGAAATAAAGAGTCACAGGAAGAGATGAGACAAATGAAAATAGGGAAAAGGATTCTCATGAAGTGTGATGATGTCACCAGTCCAACCGCATTGGACCGGCTGAACCGTAACCGGTCCGGTTTTTAAAACAGTGTTATATAAAGGCCAGAGTTTCAATTCATTTGGCATTCATCATCCAAGAAAATCCATGGATCATTCACTCTTTCAGCGCAATGAAGAAAACAAAGCTCCTTCCTCTTAAAAACCTTCAAACAACTATAAAAGTAATATTTTTGTGTTTCCCTTCCTCAAGATACATACATCCGACAATTCACTACAATGTACAAGCTGGTTTTCAAATATTATTGCCACTTTATGGGAAAGAATAAAACTCCATATAATTAATTTTCTGCAAATATCCAGTTTAGCCAGTGAATTACAAGTCTAAACTGAAATCAAATCATTGACTTGCAGAACATGATCAGTATATTATCTAAGGGACTATCATCGAAAATCAACACTCGACAAATTCCAACTCCATTTTTCGCCATCTATTATAATGATGTCTGAAAAAGCACCTGGGAAGATATTGGAGTTCTATATCCAGAACCTCAAAATTATCATCTCGACTTCCCAATTTACATCTGCTTCTTGAGTCTTTTTTGACCATGATATATAAATGAATCAACTATTCCAGCAACAGCAAAAACACCTAAAAAAGAAATGGTAAAGGAATGCATAGTTAATCAAAATTACCGAATCCATAATAAACAAAATAAAGTAAGTAGAAGGATAATCACAAAATACATATCCGATAAGATAAAATTTGTGGCCCACAATTATAGCGCAAGATAAGGGCAACATACATTATCTTAAAATCTTCAGCAGAAAGGATCCAATTTATTGCATGTAACAACAAATAGAAACAAAAAACAAATCTATTACACCAGGAAATTATTGTTTTTCGGAACCCAGATTCACCAAAGGGGAAAACATGTTTTAGTGCATTGGAAATAAAGCAAACTTCCCCAATAATAAACGCTTTCTTTTGCACGGTAACATCACCTAATGTGAAAAGAAATACAAGGCTAGAAATGGTTTCAATGATGTTTGCAAACAGCTTAATTTCACTCTATACAAAGCTCTCATGCTAAATATTAACTTAATTTGAACTTCGACTCATCAGGAATGAAAGTTGTTCCAAAAGTACTGCAAAGTCTACCTATATATAGCTTCTAACTTGCAATTATTATCAAATCTGAATGAGATGAGAAAAGCAGAGTCTTTTTTTATAGGAAACTATCTCTTCCAGTGTTGCCATTGACTTTTCTATTTGTATATTTAGATAAGAAAAGACAATATTACCTCCAATTACAGCACATATATTTGTCATAAAGTGTAAGAATGAAATATGTTCCTCTTTATAAGTCACCTGCAACATGCAACCATTAAAAAAATAAAACAATGATAAAAAGAAAATAAAAATAGAGGCGACCAACAAAATAAGGTGGCTGACTCATAATTTCATCTCAAGGATTTAAGCTGCTGTGATTCCCCCATGACCAAGATTTTTTTTACCCTAATTCCACACACCACACAAACCACACCCACACACCACCACCCCCCACCACCCCCCAAACTGAGTTCTTAACAAACTTTACAGAATCCCAGAAAAGTTACTAGGGCCACAAAGTAATTTAAACTGATTTTCTAGTTTTCAAGTCTGATTTTAAAGAAATTAAATCAATAAAGCACAGATATTCAGGTACCAGAAAAATCAGGTGTTGATTTGTCATTCATGTCGTCAAATCTCTTAATATCTCCCCTTTTCAGGGCCTCGTTTCTCTTAATTCTTTCTTCTCCAACTTGCCAAGAATCACATAATTAAAAGTTTCAATGACTTTTACTTGTGAGAACCAAAATGACCTTTAAAATCTCTACCTATCCCTTAAATTATCTTTATTTCCAGATTTTAAATTTTTTAATGAAATTTCAACAGTGTTTATGTATGTTTTGAACAAATAGTTACTTTTTAGTTCACGATAATTCTCTAATCAGGATGTTCTGATAGAATATTGTCAAGACTATGCATGCCATAGGATCTGACTATAAAAAAATATCATTTCAGTCCAATGAGAAGAATCTAATCATGTACCAGCATGGACGTAACATAAATAATATCAGGATCACCTAACTATAAAATTACTCTCAGTCCATTAAGTTAAAACTTCATAGATGCATAGACATCCCCCTCTCATAACTCCGATCGTATCATATCTTAATCTATCATGTTTATACATATCACATAAACTAACGTGAACTAGGAGAAACTTAAAATTTTAGCTTCTCCAGTAAGCTCGTTTTCATCTTCATTAATATGTCAAAGATACATTCATGTCATTAAGAATTTCTACTTTACTTTTTCTCCATAATACAAACATTTTTGGTAAATTATTACCAAATTACTTTTCAAGTCACACAACTATTAACAACCAACGATCAACAACCTTTTCATAAAAAATTTATTTCCATAAACTCTACTTGGAAAAGTCTTATCAAATAGACCCTAAAAATGTTAGAATTGCAAGATCTCAAAAAATGAATTGAATAAATTTTCATACATCAAGACACTACCATGAGATGAATAGAAATTATGATAGTCAATAAAGTGATAACAGACATGATTTTCTAGTGCAAATGAGATTTTGCACGAGGTAATAAAAGTCACGAATGCTTATTATTCAAAACTTATCACAATATTTCATAACATTAGACAACCTAACTTAAAATATTGTAGTATAATCAATCTTTATGAAATAGAATGGTGAACTTACCACTTTTGTCTAACTCTAAATCAATGTATTAGTGCAAGAAAATACATTGATAGATCACAAGTGCGTTAGTGAAAAATCTAGAAGAGAGAAGATTCAAGAAAACAAGAGGCGATCCATAAGGGAGAAAACTAATATCTCATTTCATAATAAAATAACCATGCATGAAAACAATAATGATGAAGCCTTTAGTTGTAGGTTCATGAAACCAAATCCTAATCATCATAGAATTCTAACAATTCTAATCCTAATAAAACAATGAATATGAAATATTTTATCCTAATTGAACAAAGTAACTGAAATGAAATACTAAAACAACTTATAAATGAAATAAAACTCTAAAAACACCAATCCTAAAAACTATCCAATTTCTCCGACATCATTAGTTGTATCGCCTTGCTTTGGGTTGTACTAGTAAAGAGGGTGTTTTGGATCATAGCAGTGTTTTTGGTGCTATTGATTGATTCTATCATAGGTTTTGCTCTCTTAGTAGACATAAATGCAATTCTTCTTTTAGTTCAAGTTTTTTTTTTTTTTTTCCTCAGTTTCAAATATAAAAAATGTTTCCTATCAGGAAAATTCATCTATTGACTCTACTTCAAGGAGTGAGTTATGATCCCTAATATTGAAGTTGCATAATAAAGAAAGAAAGAAAGAAAAAGCATAATCTGTATCAAACATTTTGGCAATTAAGAAACAAATTAGTATGAACAATCATAAAAGATCAGATCAGCTAATTAATTAAATTCTTAGATATAAAAAAAGGGGTGCACCTTAATGGGAGAAAAATCATAAAAGAAGAACACTCCAGCAAGTGAATCAGAGTGAATCAGTTCTGAACCCCTTAAGTGCTCTGTCACAGAGTACTAAACAAAAACCAATGCTGTGCATTTCAGGTCATGGTCTCATGAATAAGACAGGAAAATCATATCTGTTATCTTTGTTATATGCATGAATACCTGATTTGACTGGATGGTGTAACCTCTAGTGTTAGTGTATATTGTAGGGACCACCTGCATCATTGAATAGTAGATTACAGTGAACATCCACATTACATAACAAATTAGAACACTGCAAGCATACACAAGTAGATGAGAAGTCACACACACACACAATAAGGGAGATGAGGGAAGGACACAAGTTTCTAAAGAATTCATCTTACATAGCTAGCCATATATAACTCCTACATAATTACCAGAAAGGAAAACAGCATTAAAAAAAAAAAAGTCACTTTTCCATATAACAATCCAACATATAAATTGCGTCCCTTACATTTTATTGACTATCAACAAGATATAGAGAAAAATCCATATTAGCACAGTTTGAAAGTCCAGATTCCAGAAAAGGGTAACTTACAATTAGGGATGATTATGCTGAGCTCACAAACCTTTGGCTTAAGGACACAAAGGTCCCTGTGATTTCAAATATCAACAAAAAGGTCCATGAAATCAAAGACTACTGGTTAAATCTATCATCTAACATATGCAGAACCCTTAATTGTCTTTGAAGTTCTTAAACTGTATCAAAACTCATGTAATAAGGTAAAAAACAACAAAATTTATAACAGCAAAAACCTTCCTCTTCACTCACACTGTCCTTCAACAAAGTACTATATGTTTTGCCTTCTATTATCATTTTTCCAGCACTGTCTCATAAGATTATCATTTAATGTGAGCTCTGGTAAGGATTAGGAGCATCAATAATATTCAGGCATATATTATATGACAGACGTAAAATTAACGATTTCTAACATCAGGGACTGTTGTGCAGATTTTTAAATCATAGAGTTTTGTGTCTTTAAGCCACAGGTCAGGGACCACAGAGGGATTGTCCCAACTAAGATTATAAGGAATTCAATAAACAAATAACCTTTTGAAAGTAATTTCAAAAGGAAAAATTCCAATGGGTACAAACAATAGAGATGTTTGACATCATAAAGATTTATAATAGTCATAGATCTAAATCTTTTGTCAGCCTGACAAATAAAGAGAGAATTTTTTAGGATAGACATTTGATTAGCATGATTAGAATGATTTCCAAATATAGGCATGGAAAATATTTTCTAAAATTTATTTGACAAGACTTGGCTTTAATCCTAAACCCAAACAAAAAAGAACAAAAGCAGCAAACAACAAACACTTGACTCCAGGAAAATACCAACCTTGATGAAATATTGGTACATACCATATGGTCTTTCATGCGTCCATTGAACTCTGAAAAAAGAATAATAACCAAATAATTAGATGACTACAGAAAAGTAATCCTCTTTAAAGCCAATATATGAATTTTATAGGGTGGCAGATGACGCTAATAATATATTTAATGTACTGATGACTCGTACATGTTTCACCAAATTAGGAAGGAAAATGAAGATAAAGATGAACTTGACCATGAACATGGAAGAGAAGAAAAAGTACAAGCGGCAAGAATATGAATTTCAGATGGTATACAGTAACAACTTCAACTGATGAAATTTATTGAAGAGCAATGCTATGCTTACAACTGAGTTGTACAACTGAGTTATATAAACAGACAAAAAACAAAAGATAGTATAGTCATTTTACATAAATTTTGTGTAATTTTTGTCTGTTTGTCTGACTCAGTTGTAAGCAAAGCATTATTGTTTATTGAATCCACAAGTGAACTAAAAGAGCAACACTGAGCCAATTCAAAAAGTTTATATAAATCAGCCATCAAAATAAATAGGCTTACATCATATAAGCATGATTTTTTAACGTTGTATCAGAGCAAAGTTAATCAAGTGGTCTTGCATCCAAATTTCCCTAGTGCATTAGTTAGATAATAATAAGTTATGGTTGTATTTCTAGTTATGATTGTGCTTGATTGACTTACTTTGTACATTAAAGGGAGTGTTAAGAGCTTAAGTCTTTAGGTTAAGTGGTTTCTTGACAAATGGAAGTCTAGCTTTAATTCAATCAATATTACTATGAACATAAGGGAAAAAAGAAAGCATTTTCAAAAACACAAAAGCTATACAAGAGAAGAAAGAAAAAAATTACCCATCCAACGGATTCACCAAGCCAGGGAAGTAGTCACCAAAAGTTAACTTATTGATCTTGTGACTTATCTATACCATGGGTAGTAAAGTTACAACAATAAACACACTTAGGTTAAAGAATTGCATAATCAAATATCATTAATTAGATCCAATGAATTTTAGAAAACAAATAAACCTTACATTATATTTATCTATTGGGGAAGCCAACAAATCATGGATATTAATATTAGACTGGTGAAAGCTTTTCCCTGGTGAAATATGAAAATTGCCAGCCACTTTATTAACTTCTAAAGATCCATAGATATGACATCCTTCACCTTCTTCACTTTTTATCTTCTCAATAAAGCCCTCTCGCTTGCACTGAAAGCTAACAAGGGATATTAGAAACTTAGAAGCAATGTAACGCTAGAAAATAATAAACTTCCCAAGCTCAAAAGCCGTACACATGGCACTAAAAGTTGACCCTCCTGGACTTCTGAAAATTCTCACAATATTTAGAGACTTTTGAAAAAATTTAGTTGTTCACAATATTTTTATACTACGTAACAGTTAAAAAGATGAATTTGTTATTTAAACCTCCATATTTTGAGTTACAACTAAAAAAAAATAGATAACACAATGAAATGAAAACTTAAGTGGTATTATTGATAACCATAAATCACAAAGGAACGATAGTTATATTCTCAATCAAATGGGAGAAAAATTGAAAGTGTGTGAATATATATATATATATATGAACACAATAACTCTAATCAAAAAGTCTAGACACTATTTTTTCAGGACAATATTTGTATATCATTGGATTTATCTGTAAAATATTAATTCAGTCTAATGAGATGAATCAACGGTGTTTAAGTACAGTCCTGATAAAATTTATATCAGAATGTCCTAACTAAAGAACTACCAATATATATATATATATATATATATAAAATTAACATTTTAATTCAAAATAATTATTTATAAAACACTTTAAAATACAAGAATACTTTACAGAAAATTTTAAAAATGTTAGCTGGAAATGTCTCTTTCCTGGTGTACTGTGTAAAAGAAGTTAAGAGTCTTACAATCAACTTTTCCTACATTGTGTTGTGGCCTCAAACTTATGGGCAAAAGCTTCTACAGTAGCTAATATGCCTTGGCCTACTCCAAGTTATTGTGATTAACTTCTTATGGAGAATGTTGTTGCATTTTGGAAAGAACTGAATACTAAAACTCTGCAGAGACGTGTTGTTCTAGTTATTCTTTAAGTGATTAGGCTAGAAAGAAATAATCGATTTTTAGTGAGAAAAGAAAAGAAATCAATAATGAATTGTGAGATACAGTTTGCCTTTCTGCTTCCAGTTTCGGGCATCAATTGCTAAAAAAT
This sequence comes from Pistacia vera, assembly GCF_008641045.1. Taxonomy (NCBI): domain Eukaryota; kingdom Viridiplantae; phylum Streptophyta; class Magnoliopsida; order Sapindales; family Anacardiaceae; genus Pistacia; species Pistacia vera. Next base: position 28,281 of record NW_022196503.1, read on the forward strand.
TTCAAGGCTGCTCTTTTTTTTTTTTTTTTTTTTTTCCCCCTTATTTGTCTCAATTGGAAACAGGGTTTTTGGTCGATTTTGTAGTGTTTTTGGAATTCAGTTCAAGGGCGGGATTATTTGCTGCGGTATGTATACATTCTTTTTCCCTTGGTTTCGTTAATTTGTGAAAACCTGGTCCAAAATTGTATCTCTAGTCATCTTTTTAAAAAGTTATGATTTCTTATTAAAATAAATTGGGTGATGCCATAGAATTTGTTCGCCAAAGTGTACACTACCAATACTTAACAAATCATTGATGCTGTGAAGTAGCACCTTTTGTGAAGCAGTTTTAGAAAATGCAGATACACTTATGATCCTTAGGAGCTTTAAACATAAGGAAAAATTTTAGGCTGATAGTTTAAAAGACTTTCAAAGGAAATGATTTTTCATTATTAATCTAAATCCAGAAGTGGTATTACACTAACTTTGTATTATTTTGCGGCTACTCAGGTTGAAGAAGTCTTTTCATTGTTTTCTAATACTGCTTACAAAGACTTTAATCACTCTAATATTTTGTTTCATCTCATTTATTAATACACATCTAAAACTTAAAATAACAAATAATAAAAAAGAAGTTATTTTAGCTGGTGTGTCATGATTAAATCTTAACTAGTATCAGGGTTGGGGGATGGTCGCAAGGGTAAAGATAATTAAAAAAAAAAAAAAAAAAACCTTTTTTTGCCCTTTCTAAAAGAGCTTTAAGAAACAAACTCTTTTCTTTATAGGGAGCTTCGAAAACTAACCTGGTCAATCAAATCCACATTTGTCAGCGCCCAACCTTTTCTCCTATATGCTTCATGGACATCTTCACATGTATTACAACAATCATCATCTGACTGCATGAAAAAGATTTTCACAGTAAGCACAGTGGAAGTAAAAAACAGAGAACCTTCAAAATGAATATAACACTACTAAATGAAGAATAAATATCCCAAATTAATTTAATTAACCCAGTCTTATAATTGTGCACCACATTTCATAAGCTCACTAATTATAGTTTGATGGGACTCCCTGTAGTCAATAAATCACAGCAGCACACACAACACAAACAGCCAAAGAAATGCACCAAAGCAAAGAGAGAAAATGGCAGATTGTATTAATTGGAATGAGATAACAGAAACACAGAATGAAAATAACAAGCCAAGTTCCCAGCAGTTCGAGGAGCTGGGGACCTCGCAACCAGCCTATGAAATATATTTTCCAGATATCTTGCCTCCCTCATTTCCTTCTCTTTATAAACCCTTATTCAGCCTCTAACTAATTGACAGCTAGGTGTTCCCATCCATAACAAACTTCCCATGCACATGTCCCTTCCCATAACAGACTTCCCAGGCCTAACTACCCTCCTTGCACACCTCATCATCCCCTACCAGACTCACATCCAACACACCCTTGAAGTGCCACCTTGTCCCCAAGGTGGAATTGAGGAAACTGACTGTTGATGACCTCAAAGGACTCCCAGGTGGCATCAAAATTAGGCAGGTCCTTCCATTTGATGAGCACCTCGGTGGACCCATCTAAAAGAGTCTGCACATCCAGCAATGCCTCGGGCTGAACCTGAAGTTCTAGATCCTTTGTGAGACACGATGGAAGAGGCTGTATAGGCACTGAACGATGTAAGCAGTGCTTCAGTTGGGATACGTGAAAAACTGGGTGAATACGGGCTGCTGTGGGCAGTTCTAACTTGTATGCCACCTGACCAATCTTCTCGACCACTCGGAAAGGGCCATAAAATCGGGGACTCAGTTTTTCATTCAATCGGGTGGCAAGTGACTTAAACTTGTAGGGCTGAAGCCGCAGATAGGCATAATCTCCTGGAGAGAATTGGATGTCCCTTCGGTGGCGGTCTGCTTGGTCTTTCATATGAGCTTGTGCTACTTCCAGGTTATGTTTAAGGTCTTGAAGGATGGCATTACGCTCACGGATCTGCTGCTTTACTTCATCAACCGGAGAGGGGTAATCGGTGAGCTTAAGGAGAGTCGGAGGATCTCGGCCGTATAATGCTTTAAAAGGGGTCATCTTAGTGGAGCGATGGTACGTCGTGTTGTACCAAAATTCAACCCATGATAGCCAATTTGGCCATTGACGGGGCTGTGAGCTGCAGAAACAGCGGAGGTAGGTCTCTAAACACCTATTCACCACTTCGCTTTGGCCATCCGTTTGAGGGTGGTAGGCGGAGCTGAATTTCAGAGTTGTCCTCGATATTCTGAAAATCTCCTGCCAGAAGTGACTCATAAACAATCTGTCCCTGTCAGAAATAATGGTCTGCGGAAAGCCGTGAAGTTTCAATATCTCCTTTATGAATACTAAGGCTATCTCCTTGGCGGTATAAGGGTGTGATAGCAGAAGAAAGTGGCCGTATTTAGTCAAACGGTCCACTACCACCAGGATGCTGTCAAACCCCTTGGTTCTTGGGAGGCCTCCGATGAAATCCATTGTCAAGTCATCAAATGCCTGAGCGGGAATAGGAAGTGGTTGAAGTAGCCCTGCTGGTTTCAAAGCCGAGTGTTTATTAACTTGGCAGGTGGTGTAGTTTTTCACAAAATCCTAGACATCCTTCTTCATACATGCCCAGTAAGCCACATTGGCAACCCTTTTGTATGTCCGGAAAAATCCGGAGTGGCATCCTGAAAGACTAGAATGGAATTCAGTCAGTAGCTTCTGAACAAACCGAGAATCTCTAGGCAAAATTAATCTGTCTTTGTATAGGAGACAACCATGGCGGATCTTATAGTGTGGTCGGCTGTTGGGGTCCAAAATCAGCTCTTGGATCAACTGCCTCAGCTTGGGATCCTAGTGGGCTTCGTTTGCCAAATCCTCATATTCCGAAAACTGACTCTTTGATAAGGAGGATAATTCTGTTTTCTCACCTCGGCGGGATAGTGCATCCGCAACCTTATTAGTGGATCCCGGCAAATACTGAATGTCGAATGAATACCCCATTAATTTGGACAACCATTTCTGCTGTTCCGGTGTCTTAATCCGCTGATCCTTGAGGAATTGAAGGCTTCTCTGATCTGTTCTAATGACAAACTTCCTGCCCAATAAATAGGGGCTCCATTTTTGCACAGCAAAAACGACAGCCATTAATTCTCTTTCATAGACTGATTTTTCTTTAGCTTGAGGGGAAAAAGCCTTACTTAGGTATGCTATGGGTCGTTTATGTTGCACCAGTACAGCTCCCATACCTTGGCCTGAGGAATCTATGTGTATCTCGAATGGGAGGTTGAAATCCGGGGCTGCCAGAACTGGGACTGTTGTCATAGCCTCCTTTAAGGCGTGAAAGGCCTACTAAGCCTCCGAGTCCCAATTAAAACAATTTTTCTTCAGGAGCCGTGTGAGTGGTTGTGCTACGCTGCCATACCCCTTAACAAATCTGCGATAATACCCCGTTAATCCCAGAAAACCGCGGAGACTTTTCACATTGGTGGGTGTGGGCCAAGAAACCATAGCAGCTATCTTTTGGGGATCTGCTTCCACCCCATGCACTGAGATTAGGTGCCCTAAGTATTCCAGTTTCTGCTGTCCAAAGGAACACTTTTTCAAATTCACAACCAGGTCATTGTCGCCCAAAATTTGAAGGGTTTGCCGAAGGTGTTGAATGTGGGCATCCAAGTCAGAATTGCATATCAAAATATCATCAAAGAAAACCAATACAAACTTACGCAGAGCTTGTTTGAAAATGCTGTTCATAAGTGACTGAAATGTTGAAGGAGCGTTGGTCAATCCGAACAGCATTACCAAGAACTCATAATGGCCTTCGTGTGTTCGGAAAGCTGTTTTGGGAATGTCTTCTTCTTTGATCCTAATCTGATGGTACCCTGATCGCAAGTCCAGCTTAGAAAAAATTGTTGCCCCTGCCAATTCATCCAACAATTCTTCGATGGTAGGGATTGGGAACTTGTCGGGGATTGTTATTTCATTGAGGGCCCTGTAATCCACGCAAAACCTCCAACTTCCATCTTTTTTCTTGACTAACAACACCGGGCTGGCAAACGGGCTGGTACTTAGTTGGATGATACGAGCTGCTAACATTTCCTCCACCAATTTCTCAATTTCATTTTTCTGGAAGTAGAGGTACCTATATGGTCTAATATTGGGGGTTTGGGTGCCTTCTTTAAGATTTATGGCATGGTCATGGGGACGGTGTGGGGGCAGTTTGGAGGGCTGGTCGAAAAGGTGCCGATATTCGTCCACAACTGCCTGAACTTGTGGACTGATCTCTTCATCTAGGTGCACTGGTTCCCCTTCAATTGAACAACATTCCACCAGAAATCCTCCCCCAGTGTTGTTGATGGACAGAAACATTGATTTCAGTGAGACACCTGATTTCACCAGAGACGGATCCCCCTGTAAACTGATTCTGACCCCATCCAATTCGAACCTCATGGTCAACTTCTTCCAATTGGCGCAAAATCCCCTTAGGAGCTCAACCAGGTAATGCTCAAAATCACATCGGCACCCCCCAACTGAAAAGGGAAGAAATCCTGCCTAATTTGAATGCCTGGCACATCCAGAGGGATCTGTCGACACACCCTTTCCCCTTTTACCGTGACTACATTTCCCACCATCACGCCAAAACGTTTTCCTTTTTCCACTGCAATTTCCAACCTCTCGACTAACTCCTATGAAATAAAGTTGTGGGATGCCCCACTGTCAACCAATACCACCACCTCAGTATTCCCAATCCGCCCCTTTACCTTCAAAGTATGATCTGAAGTTATACCCACGATGGAGTTCATGGACAGAGCTAAGTCGTCACCCTCTGATTTGGGATTTTCGTCATCTTCTGGTGGATTTTCTACCTTCTCGGTTTCGTCTTCCTCCAAAGCCAGTAGGATCTGCAACGACTTACATCGGTAGCGATGATTAGGACCAAATTTTTCGTCACATTAGAAACAAAGCCCTCGTTCTCGTTTGAACTGGATCTCGGCTTCAGTCAACCGCCGGAAATTTCCCCCCAATCCTCCTCGGAAGCTCGTGGCTCCAGTCTCCGGTGCTCTCTCTCTTCTATCGGATGTGCGAGAATCGTGAGATGACGCGACCAGACTTGTTTCGGGTGGTTTTGTCGAGTTGGGCCACCAGGCGGATCGGATCGGGTCTAGGCTATTGGAGATCTTGGATGGGCTGGACCACCACGCGGGTCGGGTTGGTTCTGGGCTGCTGGTCACCCGTGTATAACTTTCCCTGGCGACCTGGGCTCTAAATGGTTTGCGCCTCCATTTTTCCATTACCCAATTTTTTTCCTCCACACGATGGGCCTGTTCAATAACTTCCTGGAGGGAGCTGGGCCTCAACACTCTCAACTCAGCTCTAATTTCTTCCCTAAGCCCATTGATGAAAACCCCCATTAACAACTCTTCTCCTAAATCCTTCAACGGTGCTGTGAGGGCCTCAAAATCTTCCCTATACTCAGTCACGGTGGAGTTCTGTTTCAACGACCAGCGCCTCGTGTGCAGATCCTTGGAATGACGGCCGAAATCTCGCGATGAGAGCAGCCTTGAACTCTTCCCATGTCTTGAAAGGGTCTCGCCCCTCTACCCACTGGTACCAGTTTAACGCCCTACCCTCCATGCAAACAGCCGTTGCCTCCACCATCTCCGATGGTCCATATTTGTTGATAGCAAAGTAACAATCGGCGCGAAAAGTCCATCCAAAGGGGTCTTCTCCACTGAAAATTGGAAGCTCCAGCTTCCGGACTTTCTTCTCCTCCTTCCCACTGTCCCCGATTGCCTCTGGTTCTCGCTCACAGCCATCACCAGAACTTGTATTCTCGGACAATGACTGGGATTTTTCTTTTTCACGGTAACGTCTCTCCTCCTTCTCATCTCTTAACCTCATCAACTCTCTCATCTCGGTCAAGTACTCCTTAAGGCTTCCCAGATCAGTTTTTACCGAGCTCATATCCTCTTGTACAAATTTCATATCTTTTTCCATATTTTCCATCCTACCTTCCATCTTCGATTTGACCATACCCCGCTCTGATACCAAGCTGATGGGACTCCCTATAGTCAATAAATCACAGCAGCACACACAACACACACAGCCAAAGATATGCACCAAAGCAAAGAGAGAAAATGGTAGATTGTATTAATTGGAATGAGATAACAGAAACACATAATGAAAATAACAAGCCAAGTTCCCAGCAGTTCGAGGAGCTGGGGACCTCCCAACCAGCCTATGAAATATATTTTCCAGATATCTTGCCTTCCTCATTTCCTTCTCTTTATAAACCCTTATTCAGCCTCTTAACTAATTGACAGCTAGGTGTCCCCATCCATACCAAACTTCCCATGCACGTGTCCCTTCCCATAACAGACTTCCCAGGCCTAACTACCCTCCTTGCACACCTCATCATCCCCTACCAGACTCACATCCAATACACCCTTGCCCTTCTTCCTTCCCTTGCCCTTGTACACATAAACCTTGCGTATGGGAGGTCTAACATAGTTATTCAAATAAACAATATACATCAGCTATAACTCAGAAGCACCCTATCATTTAACTCTTTTCTATTCACCAGCAAGATTGATAATAAAAGAAAAAATGTAGACACAATCAACATATATTTAACGTATCCAAATATGAAATTATTAATTTATTATTAGGTAACAATTGGATATTTATGTGTTAGCATGAGCATAAGTTCAACCAAACTATAATGCCAGTCATTGCAATTTTAAGACTGAACTAAAGGAACACATGGATTTTCAGGAGCAACCAAGTTTCAAAACAGTTTGAACTTCATATGATTTGTCCTAAGATAAAAATGTTAAGGCAAAATGTACTGATAATTTGTGAAGAGAACAACAAAGAGAGAGAATAAAACATGTGTAACAGACTGCAATTTGCATTACTTAAAAAGGATAAAATCAACTTTCTTGCATCCACATTTTATCTAAATGGATAAAAGCAATGGAAAAGAATCTGAAAACAACAAATTTCCAAACTAAATATTAACATAATAGTTTTGGTTCAATAATATAATTATTTTCATTGAATATGCAAGGAAAAACTATCCAAATCAAGTAAATTATTTGATGACACAATAAATACCAGACATTAACTGTACCTTTTCTGCACCATAACACGAACCACAGTATTTTTCATTGTGTTCAAGCCTCCCACCATGCCTCTGTAAAGGCTTTTCAATCTGCATGTGTAAAAGGGAAAGGGGGCATAAGAAAAAAGGATGTAAGCAAATATAGACGCACAAAAGAAATAGGAACTGTCAAGACCAATTATTGCAACAAACTAAAATACTGTGAGATGGAAATTAAAACTCCAAGAATAATAAACCAGAGTTAATATAAGTAAACATCAAGCAGCTAGGCAGATATGTTCCTTTCTTCCCTTGAAGATTTGTTAAAAACACCTGATTGAATCAGTAAATTTTGGTTTGATGTACAGCCACAAATAATCATCCAATGATCTGATAAGAAAGCATCACCCTGCTTGATCAAATTTTGCTAACCTTCAACAAAGAATCATGTTTTCTACATCCAATAGTTAACTTTAACATAAATCCAACAAAGTATTTATATATGTATCATCTCTCCTGCAGACCTCTTTCATTAGTGTCAATTAACAGTTTATTGATAAATGTTAAGGCCAAAGACAAAATACTGTCAATAGTTTGGATTTTGAAAAATTGAGAACATTTCGCACCAGTGAATTTCATGTGTGTGTATATATAGTCAATATTATTGACTTTTCTTATGTTTGGATCAAATACATGTATAAACCCAAGTAGTTTTAGAATCCATCAAGAAACTGGCTCTCTCTCCTTCCCCCCACCCCGCCAATTCTTTTCTTTCATAAATTTTTTTTAAAAATATATTAAAAGAATAAATTGAAATAGTTACATTAATGGACTCTAATCCACAAATAGATCATAAAAAGCCACCATTAAACTTTGTCAAATTTCACCAAAAAGTCAAGGCAGGTCCATAATATCAACACTTATATAGGAGATGCTTCCTTCCTTGTATAAATATAATATTCATAAACTCCTAAATTATCAAAACCCCTATGTTTCAAGCTTTAGTAGGATGGTTATATATCTAAGATTCTAACAAATTTTCAATTAAAAGAAACACTTTCAAGATATGAAGACCAGGATATGCTTTCGAAAAAGCCAACTTTTGGCCTCAACAAACTTTTTATCCATTGCCTTAATATTATGATGTCCTACTGGCTTTCAATCACTTCCAATTTCTCATACATCACTACTTTCATACATTGAACATAATTTGAAATACAACACTTAACTTATTCTGGCCAGTTTTAGCATATGTATGCAAACAGAACTTTCAACCTAATTAGATCAATCAAATTCTACTAATAGAAGGGCACAAGCCCCTGAAGGATTTCAATATAGTGTTGTGGAGGTATGACTCTATATCAGTCTAGCTGACCAAGAAAACATTTAATGTCATCAACCCCATAAAGTCAAAATTAGGGGTGTAAACGAGCTGAGTCGAGCCGAGTATCACCCTAAACGAGCCTGGCTCGATTAAGCATTAGACGAGTTCGAATCGAGTCACGAGTCGACCGAGTCAGGAAAATTCAGCTTGTGACTCGGCTCGTTTAATGCGAGCTCGAATTGGCTCTATTACGGCTTGTTTGGCCCTTTTTTAATATAACCTGCAGATCTTGTTTTACACAAATCAGATCCAATTTTTGATAAATTTGCGTCTAAATCAACATAAATCACATCCAAATCAACATAAACAACGTATTACACAACAAATTATACAATCCAAGACAAAAAAAAAAAAAAAACGCAAATGTACGTCAAAATCCATCAAAATTATCATCAAAACGGCATAGAACTCAAACTTCCGGAAGTTGAATCTCCAATGGTTCCTGTGTTTGTGGGTGGCTTGGTGTGATAATCGGGAAATTGTTTTTGGGGTTTCTTGTTTTTGGGTTCTTGATTTGGGGGAGAATGAATTTACGCGATTTGATTTTGGGTTAATTGGGGTTATTTGGTTAAGGGTTAATTTGTGATTTTTTAAACCTTTTAGTCTTTTACATGTCAAATTACAAAAAAAAAAAACCCAAAAACTTGTGTTATGCGCAAAAAAACCCTAAACGAGCCACTGTTGGCTCGCAAGCCAAGTCGGGGTAGACTCGAACTCGACTCGGTAACTTACTCGAGTCAAATTCGAGCCGGCTCGGCTCGATTATAATTGAGCCGAGTTCGAGTATTTAACGAGCCGAGCCGACTCGCGGGCGGCTCGGCTCGATTGACAGCCCTAGTCAAAATTAAGGCTTTGTTTAATTTAAGTTGAGTTGCATATTATCAGTAACAAATGATACAATGAACATGGATGATGGTACATAAACCATTGAGCAATGAGAACACAGATGATTCTAAGATTATTCAAAAATATGTTAATAACCGCTAGCTTTAGAAAAATGCTATCAAAAATATATTATTGCGAACCTTAGGTGCACCAATGACATCCTTCCTGACTTCTATCTCATTACCAGAAGCATCAATCCTTTTCTTGAATATATCATGCCTCTGCAACATGAACAAACAAAAGAAAATAAAAACGGCATTCAAAAGAAAAAAAATAAAAAACTGCTCAAAAGGAATGTGACTGAACTAAAATGTGAGGACCAGTAATCGTTTTCTATCATACAGCTACAATTTAAGCAATGTCATGTAATCAAGAATCACTATTTGCAATACATACTATATCAAGATGTTGCTCGCCACTGATATCCACAGCATCAAGACTGAGAAACGAACATGGAATGGCAGGAAAAGTAACATCAAACTGCATTTTCAATATAAAAAACAAGCCTCAATCAAAATAGCATGAGTTAAGACACTGCATCTTCAAATTGGAATATTGAAACCAATACTGATCTGTAAATCTTTGGGAATCAGCATGATATTTAAAAAAAAAGTGTTTCAATGAATAAAATCTGCGAAGGATCAAATTCGACACTTGAACATGATCTATCAAGCTGAGGTCCAAAGATTCACAAATGGAACATGGAGGCTAATTCAAATCTTAACAAATAAATCAATAATTGATTTTTACATTAATACGTAGAGTTTCCCCTCTAGAAGTATCCACTAAAAGCTTCGTCTCATTAACAGTGTGCAAATACAATCCTGCAAAAGGGTACACAATCTATTGAATAAGAAACAAAAAAAAAAAAAAAAAAAAGAAAAAGAACAAAAGGAAAAAGGGCAAGCAGATAAAGGCAATGCACCATCTTTTAGTAGAAAAAAACACCACTTAAATGATCAGCCCATAACTTAGGCTTAAATAAACAAAGACATCATGACAAAAGATTAGACTGGACAAAGATAATGAACCCACCTATGTTACTTTCATCCCTTGCTAAATCAAGATTGTATTAAAAAGAAAAAGATGAGGACATAAAGTTGTGGACCAGATGTTCACCAAGAATCAAAATACCCAAGGTAGGGGAAGCCATTATCAGTAAACTTCCTATGTCAGAAAAAGCTAACACCTTGATTGTCTCTCTTCTTCAAAATCAAATCCTTAACACCATGTTACCCTAAAGTTCTAATCTCTAAACCGTAGCCCACCATACAAGCCTTTGTAGGTAGATTCTCAAATCCTTCCCCTCTCAAACTACCAATTGCCAATTAATCTGCGATGGCCGTAATGTTTAATAGTAAATTGTGGCCATTCTTGTAATCCAACCCCAGGTTTCAAGGCTTTGAAGGAACTTGAATTATATCTTTATGTGGAGATGACCCAGTATAAACTATCCTTCATGGCACAATAAAAACCTAACCAGGATAACAAATAACTACTAACAGTAATAATGATAAAAGCAGTAATGCTAGAAACAATGGAGAGTTATCCAAGTCCATAAGTATTAGCTGCAAAAAATAACAATGAATTTTAGAACACAAAAAAAGGTAACGTAAAATCTAGCTTTAGGTGGGCATAAAGAACTTTAAACACAACTTTCAAAACCCATTTTTCCTCACCTTTCACTCTCATTTCAGCATCTCTCTACAACGATTACAAGGGGAAGAATTCCAAGAAGAAGAGCCACTAGAAAGCAATAGAAAAACATGCATTAAAGAAACATGTATGATCACCATGTTTTTGCAACTCTAACTCCCTTAAAAAAGGATCACATAGATTTTTCCAAGAAAGTTCAGTTTTGGTAGAAAAATGGACCTGGATGAAATGGCAGAATTCATGATGTGATATATGTTTTACGGATAAGTTTGACTCCCAATCATAATCATGTATTTTACATTTATTAGCCCAGGCTTGTCAATTGTAAACGGGAGTTTAGCAATTCTGGCAAGCACTTTAAAGCCTTTGTTGAAGGAATTAGGATTAAAATCACTCAACCATATCCAGCAGTACTTGTGGAATTCCTAGTGTCAGAGAATGCACTTATGAACCAAAGTGATGGCCTGCAATTCAAGGTCATGATGTTAATGATGGGACCTATTTGTGGAAATGAGAATTTGCAAAACTCTAATGCATCACATGATAGAAGGCTTTTATCACAATCAAGGTTGAGCCTCCACATGATCACATGAATTTTCTTTCCAAGGACTGCTTGAGAATCCCTAGGCCATGTGTTAAGGATATCCAATTCTAGGACAAATGGTCAGGAGATGCCAAATAATTATGGCCTTTGTCCTAATGGAAATGCTTCTGTCAACTCTTATGTGGTTTTCTCTTCAAGCTCTCTAAGCTCGTATTGGATCTTCAACTTCAAACAGAATTTGAATGAGCAGGAATAAAAGAATTCATAGAGCTTTCAGTGTTGGTCAAAAACTTGAATATTGATGAAACAAGAAAGGATAGAGATTATGGAAATTGGAGGCTTCAAGCAACTACTCTTGTAAATCCTATTATGAGTAGCTGTTAGATGATTCCCCATTAAACCTTTAAAGATCCCTCCCAAAGTCCCAGTCTTTCTGTGGGCTTTAGCTCAAGAAAAAATCACGCAGGACATGTGATCCGACAAAAGTATCCTTTAGCAAGCAGCTCTCCATCTTAGAGTATCAAGGAAAAAAAAAAGAGTGGAAATTGCTGATCACACTTCCTTCATTGTTCTATGCTTTAAAACACTTTATTCACCATAGTAAAAAACAAAAGAGGCTACATAAAATGGTCAACTCCTAAACTCTAAGTAAAAAACTCAAATCCTACTCAAACAAGATAACCAAATCAAATAACTAAATAACTCAAACAAATAATATTCTCTCTCTCTTCTTTAATGGGAAATTGAGAAAGTGTGTCAATATAAAACATCAAAACTGAGCAAGAAGCCACATTCTATCCAACAAACTCTCACCCTGTAGACCCCACGTGTTGAGCATCGAGTTAAAAAGCTTCAAACAAGAGATCAAGATTCATATCTCCCTTGGACAACCTACTTGAGTTAACACAAGTTTCCTATCTACCATGATTGTAGGCTCGAAATGTAGCCACAGTTAAGGGCTCAGTGACGATTTCTGGCCATTAAAAATAAAAATATAAAATATAACTCTGATGTCTTCTCTATGTTGTTCTTTAAATGTCCGGTTAACTCTTTCATTCCATATTACCCCTAAAAAAGGGCAGATACAATGCACTTTGAAGAAACTTAACCTTTCCCCTACACCTAAAAGGGAGCAAGTCCTTCATAAGAATCAAGGAATGGCACATAAAATCTAGACATCTAGAAATCACACAAAATGTTCATATATCTTTTCCAATAAGCAATATCTAACTTAAAATAAAGAATAACTAATTCCAAATTTCGTAAATAGTTAATCTAGAATCTTCAAAACATTCCTAATTCAATGAAAATAGTAGAAAAGCGGAGGCTTTGATCTCCATGATCAATCAAAGAGAGAGAATTACAGAGAGAAAAGCGAAAGACATACTGAATTCAGAGAAGAAGAGGAGGACCATAGCAAGAGAGGAGACGAGAGTAATAATGCCGCCGGAGAATGTACGGCTGTAGAAATCCTCGTTGATTTTGGGATAAGCGTCCAAATTCTTTAGCTTATGGACGAAACTCTCCATAATTCTAACGACAAAACCAATCACAGAAACCCTAGAATGTGAATGCTTATTGTTATTGATTTGTTGGAATGGTCAACGTTGGTGGTCTGTTGTCAGCTAATTCGAATCGCTTGCCTTTGAATTAATCTCTGCACTTGTACTCTTATCGCTCAAACATTTGCTTGTCCTGCCCCGGCCGTATTTACCACGTGCCTTCTTACAATTCTTATGCAGGACGCGCTTAACCGTTAGATTGATTTGATATTTAATCCAACTGCTGATTAAAATAGTCAGGTTGTAACAGTTGTATTTTTGTAATTATAGGTCTATTTAGTTTTCTTTTTAAGACCATTTAGTATTAAATTCATCTATTTCATTTATTAAGTTTTAAAATTATAAATATTTTTATACATAATTATCTTTACTACAGGTTTTTTTTTTTTTTTTGTAATTTTATAAGTGTTTGATATTTTAAAGGGATTTTCGTATTTTTAAAGAGATTCTCTTATAGTTATAAGGCATTTTTAATTTTTTTTATTTATCGAAATGGATATTTTAATATTGAATGATATAATAGATGGAAATATGAAATTATCCCTTGTAGTAATTGGCCTTGTATATTGGCAATATTTTCACAGGTATTGCTATGGTGTCTTACAGGTTGTATAAGAGCAGGAAAAGGTGTTACCGGGAGTGTTTGGCTAGGGCACGACTTATCGACGTGGAGTAGTCAAAACTTAGCTCTACAGCGATTATTGGACTAGAGTAGTCGGAACTGGCCTCTACAAAGGGGAAAGACAGTGGTTCTTGAGAGCAAAAACATAGTAAGCTAGAGAGAGGGGTTGTGATTGAATTAATAATGAGAGGGTTGACCTCTATTTACATAGTGAGCTAAGGAAGCTTGAGTCCTTATAGAATTAGGTTTTCTCATAATAGGAGTTCGAGTAAACAGGAAACTCCTAATACTAATTCATGTAAGACTAGGAGTCTTGGATGAATTAGGATTTGTATAGGACTATGAGTCCTATTATGGAATGAATGTAGACTAATGGGTTGAAGTCTGTTTTAACCATACTAATACGTGTTCAATAATTGATATTTTCAATCCCTCTACATCTATCTTTGTGATATATTTTGTAATTAATTGAACTGATTAATATATTGTGTGAATTAGGAAAGGAATGGAGGCATGAGAATAAAAGTGGAGTATAATGTGCAGTTTTTAGACATTAACAAATTCGACCTCTAAAGGTTCAATGGAGACTTTGACGATCTTAGAGATCAAGAATGTAATAACTCCTTTTTACTCATATACTTATATAATGAAAATACAAGTAAGATAACATAAATAGTTGGGCCCAAATTTTTCTTTTATTCAATATATACATTCTTAATACAAAGTGAAGTATCTTAGACAAAAGTCATCAAAATGTGGTGGACAGTATAGCTATTTCTCCTCGCTTGCCGACGTCCATCCGACCGCGTCCTCACCTAGATCCTGCAAAACATAGAAAACAACGGGGTGAGCACAAAAAGGCTCAGTAAGTAAATCCACTACTCGTCTATCCCTGTAACTCTTTCTCTTAATTCTTTCCTTACGCTCTTCTCTTCTCATTCATTTTCTTTTTCTCATAGTTCTTTTCTATTAACTGTCTGATGTGTGTCACGGCCTCATCTTACCGGAGGCACGGTCGGGTGGAGTTCACAAAGCACCAACCTACTCTTCGTGATTTCTACTCATTCTCTACCGATCGGACTTGGTTATGCACGGATTCGGAACCCTTGGCCACGTGAGTGTATATTCTCTCTTTCTCGAGTGTCACGGCCTCATCTTACCGGAGGCACGGCTGGGAGATCACAAAGCACCCACCACTCGTGACGATTCTACTCATTACTCACGGGTTCCCCATCACACAACCTACTATATTCTCTTGTTTAGCATTACTCTCTCTTTTATTCTCTAGTGTTAAATCTCTCTTTCTCTTCACTCTTAGAGTTTTTCTCATTCTCTTTACTATTAGAGTGTTCTCATTCTTTTTACTCTTAAAGTAACTTATTCTCAAAATTCTTTACTCTTTCTCAAGCTACTTCTCAATGCACAATTAATGCATATGGATGGTTCATACTCATTAATGCACTCATGAAATGCCAATATGCAATGTTGCAAGAATTAAGGTTTACTACTCATGCTCATACTTCTCTTAGGCATTTCATCAAACAACTAATGTGCATACACAAACTCTACTTTATCTATAACTCTACTCCTTTTTTTTCACCATCCAAAAATGGGAGGAAACTCCCTCACATAGCTATAATTCCTGTCATAAAAGAACACGCCCAAAGAAATTACTCAATCTCCTCCAACTTCATCTCAAACTACATCATCATGCAATCTCAACACTTCTCATAATTCAATTATATTCAATAACAACATAGATAAATACTCATAACATCTCAATCTCTCAACAAGCATAATATATACATGCATAAAGAAATCTTTACTCAAAAGATTTCTTGAATCCCAACTTGGTTGGATTTACTTACCTTGTGGTGAAGTGATTCCACTAGCACTTCTCTTTCCTTTGGTAGATGGTCATTTCTCTACAACTTTAAACAACATACTATAAGGCTTCAACACATATATGGATAAATTTCACCTCTAAAGCAAGAGTCCTTACCTTAGGATGCTGTAGATTAATTCTCTACCAAGATCCAACTAAAAGCCCTAAAAAAATTCTTGAAATATTAAAAGAAAAGTTGAGAGGAAATGGTGAAAGGGTATGGCAGTGGAAGAAGAATGAATGAAGGGTTTACTAAGCTTAACCCCTTTTTAGCTCAAAATATCTACATGCATTCCCATTTTGCCCTTGCTTTTTCTTGGAAATTCCATCCTTATCCTTTGATTCATTACAATCACACCCCCACACTAACATATTTTCCATGAAATTTCTTTACATTTCACTCCCCACTTTTTCTACTAAGTAGGGGTAGAATGGTCATTTTGCCCTTAGGGAAAAAGATCTAGAAACTTCAACAAAAATCTCAGCTGGCTCTTCGCCGCAGCGAAGCAAGTTTCTTCGCCCGGGCAAAGAAATCCAAGGCATACGTCACAGCGGCAAAGACTCTTCTTCGCCCCGACGAAGACCATAACCTCAAAATTCGCGAAGTCTCAACCAATTTCAGGGCAAACAAACAATATTAACACTATAATAACTCAAATAAGGGCAAAAAGAAAGAACATTCAAGCAATACACCATAAATTAGCTACGTACCTCAAATGGGGCGTTACAAAGAATGAGAAAGAAGTCTTCTTTAGGTTTGAAGTAGACATCCTGAGCTTTTTAAATTGGGCTTATGCGTTTTAATCTTAGTAGATTTGGGCTTTGAAAGTTTACATCGAAGTCAAAAATCCAATCCATCACAACTTGGGCATAGGTCAGTAATTGGGCTATAAATTGAGTTCTAGAAGTCCAATTGAGATGATTGAAGATGAGTTAGAAAGCTTATAATTCAGTTGTTTCGTGACCTGAAAGAAGCTCACAAGTTCCAATAGAAAATTAGTCAGCCTGTTTTGGAAAGAGTGGGACTCAATGCCAACCATTTAGGAATTTGAGTAGCAAACTGTTTGCGAGGTTGTACACACATTTTTTGGGTTTATTTGAAGGGGCCATAAATAGAACATTAGGTTTTTAAGGAGGAAAAAAACACACACACAAAGGGATTCATTCAGAAACACTTGTTGTTCTTGGTTTAAGATGTTTGGCTAGACTTTTTCAATTTAGTTATTGATGATATAATTGATAAAGTAATGTAATTTCTTACCTTTCTATGGATTTTATTTATGTTCTTATGTTTTAATGGAATATGGTATTTAATTCGTTTAATGTACTTCAGGTCTGGTAGATTGATTGAATTGATATCGATTACTAGAATCAGAGATTGCATTACGTAATTGATCTATTCCTAATCACGCAGTAGCAATTAGTAATAAAATATTGTGGATAAACTTTCTATTTTATTATTTGAATAACAAAACCTAAGTTAAATAATCCGAGCTTGTGAGATTGTTGCTTAGATTAACCTATTTCATTGGAACTTAAAGCAACCATTACATTGAATCTGGAGAGCTTGTTCTAGGTTGTTTAATGGTTAGAGACTGTTGAAAAGCATGTTTCATTAGTCAGAATTAAGGGGAATTTCAGGTAGTAAAGCTTGTTATTGCCTAAAGTTGATACTTCCATTAAAGGGTAGGATTGCGTTACAATTGAGAATATACATTGACCGTGTGAGGATGAGATTGAATCGAGAATGGAAGTTGTTTTTATATTGATTTTCATTCATAATTTTGTTTTGGTAATTAATTAGTTTCCTTGATTTTACAAACCCCCGAGTTTATATTTTGGTTGTTTAGGTCAATTTAATTTAGAAATTTATTTTTTCATGAAAGTTCTTGGATTTAATAACAAACATTTGGAATTTAGATTCATCTACTTTCCTGTGGGATTGACCCTTACTCACGATGTCAACTGGTTAAAAATTAGGAGTAAGATGTAGTAATTCTGTACTATTGATGACACGCATCACATACTTGTAGTGGCCCAACTCATGAGTGGCTCAGAATGTAAGTTGGCCCAATTCATAGGATGGCCTTTAATCATAGAGTGACTCAACTCATAAAGTATCCCAACTCGTGGAGAGGGCTGACTCGTGGCGTGGACTAACTCATGGAATGGGTTGGTCGATAGATCAGTCTTTACAGAATGGGTCATCCCGTTGAATAGTCCGTCCACAAGATGGGTTTTATTGTGGGTCCAACTAGAGTTGGGCTATGGCATTGGGTCATACGTAGTGATTATATTGTTATTGGGCCTAACAAGGCCTAGTACCATTTTTGGCCCATACAGTTTGTCTCCCACTCTTTGAGTTAAGAGGTATTTAGCTTAGAGAATAGATTGAGTCGGACGTAGGTGTTAAACGAATGAATCTTTACCCTCTAGAGAATGACTTGACTTGACTCGTCAATATGCTGAGTGGAGTATGTTTTGCTGAATGGAGTGAAGTTGGAAAGTCGGCTCGCCATATGATGTTGAGTGAGATGTTAGATCTCATTATGTGAAGAATGAATGTCCAATTGGTTTAGGCATTAGGGCATCACTCGGCTCGTCTTGCCATGTTAAATGGTAGGAGGAGAACAAAGTGGTTTCCATGAAAACTAAAGTTTATGGATTAGTCATGATAGGATGTCGGAGCATCAGGTCATGTGGCCGCTTGAGTCTAGCCAAGCTGAGTGGACTAGCTTAGAACTATAAAGTAGTAGCCAAGTGAGATTGCTTATAACGGTGGCATTCTAGGCGACTCTTCATTTCTTGGCGATGAGTAGGCCTAGTGGCCACCGAGCTAACTAATGGTGTTGGCGATACATGGTGCCCAAGGTGAAGTGCTTGCGCTGTAAGTGAACTATGTCTGTTGTGACTCGTGTATGGCACACATGCAACTTGCAAGAGGTGGGAAAACAAAAAGGTTTCGTTTTTTGAGGTCCTATGAGTGGCTGACACGTGTCTCTTTTGAAGAGACACACATTTAATATGGGAAGAGAAGTGCTAGTCTTACAAAAACAAATACAAAGGGGGCATACAAAGACAACCCCTTCCCTTGATCTTCATGATTTCTCTCTCTCTCTCTTTCTCTTTTTCTCTTTTTTCTTTGTTTTTTCCTTCACTTTGTAGCCTTCTTTGTATAAGTCTTTGTAAAGATAGCATTTTTTTATATGGGAAATGCTCTCAGACCCCATTTGCATTCTGAGAGTCATTTTTTCAAAGGGAGTCTTCTAGAGCGGTGGAAGTTTTTCTACGATTTGGGCAGAAACTAAGGTAAAAGTCGTTTTTCTTCTTGGTTTTTGCTTCATTTATTTGTTTCTTGAGGTTTGGTAGTGATTCCTAAGTAGTTTAGGCTGATTTGGAAGAGATTTGAGGTAGAAAATCAAAGTTTTTGGTGTTTTCTCATTGAAGTTTGGTTTTATGGTTTATCTTTTAGTGGTTTTGGCACCTGACTGTTTCTAGTGTGTAAATTTTTGGAATATATGATATTGCATGTTTTGCTACACTATGTACACAAGAATTTCAGTTGTTGAATGTCTGGAATGTTTTGATTGGATAGGTAAGATTTTTTACCCACATCGAACAACACGACATCCAAAAAGCTTCCGAAGAAATTTATTTATTTATTTTTGTGTGTGTGTTAAACCCTAAATATGGCTAATATTCCTAGAGAGGGGTGTTCAGGAATCAATAAAAATAATCGCAGAATACTACTTATCAACTCAAATGAAGGCAAATGATGAGTTTATCAAAACAATGTTTAAAGACTAAACTCAAGAATGATAAAAATATTACTATGAACAATATGTTTTGAAGAGAGCAATAAGTGCATTCAACTTATAAACAATAAGTATGAACAATGAATGCAAGAACAAGTGCAATAAATGATGTTCAACCAACAACAATGCAATGTATAAGGAAGAGTTAAGAGAGAGAGAAATGCTCAGCAATTTACAGTGGTTCGAGTTATACCTCCCACATCCACTTCTTTAAGGCAACCTCTTGAAGTTCCACTAGAATCAGATTTCACTAATACAATAGTTTTCACAAGAATTTTTGCCTCACACGCATAGATTTATAGGATTACACCTAGTTTTACAGGATTTTGCCAACAAGGTAAGATTCAAAGTTGTTTGTGACTGATTGCCTCTAAAAGTAGGCTTATACATACAATAAGAACAAGTGATCTCTCAAAGTTTGACAAAATGAGTACAAGTGAGAGTATTTGATTTGGATTTGAAGCTCTAGGGATTATATTAGAATGTTTTTCTGATCTCTTCTCTTCTAAATAACGTAGGAATGTCAAACTTTTATAACCTAAAAAGAATTAGTCGTTGCAGCATTTTATGCAATTCCGATAAAGTCTACAGAACGTAGAGGAACGGTCGTTCCATAATCGTGAACGGTCATTCCTGACACAACGGTCATATTTTTCAGATCTAGGTTAACTGGAACAATCATTCCACCATGCCGTATGATCACGCAAGACCACTGCACAGTCATTCCACCAGGCAGAACCATCACATCCAGATGCTCTTTCAAATCTTTTTGATTTTCCATAAGCCTGGACGACTTCTTGAAACGATGTCGTGCAAAGCTCTTCAAATATGAACGGTCATTCCAACACAAGGAACGGTCATTCCAAATTTGAAGTTTGAGTTTTGACTTTGACCTTTGAGATTAAGTCAAGAGCATAATAGATTCTGAATTTGAATTATCTTGACTTTTTGACTTGAGCGCACGGTCGTGCAGTCTAGTCATGTGAGTGCCACTCAAATTGGCAGTGTCTAACGACCAAAAGGAATGATGTTGTGCGATATTGCACAACAACTTTCTCTTAAGAAACGGTCATGCCTTGATCGGTCACGGTCATACCTAAGCAAAAAATTGTTTATGCATGATTGAACCACCTATTAGACCTATTTTGGTTTGGTTATGACTTGAGTCATACCTTAGTATGTTATGGTTAGTGTTCAATCAACTTTTTAGATAGTTTTGGCACATGAAAACATATAAGAGGTCAACATTTTATAAATTGTTTATATTTCAATTCTTAGGAAAAGGCCAAATTTAAAGCAATTAGTTATTCATTTATTTTTTTTCCATATTATATTTAATTGTTAAATGTAGGTATGGATGATTAATAAATGTATCACATGCCATATAGTTTAAGGATACCACATCAAGCATTCTAACATGTACGTACATATAATATGATTACATGCAACATTAAAATGTTTAATGTTTTCATTAATTGGATTAATGAATATAACAACCCAAGAAGTTTAAATGTTTAAGTAGGAGAGGGATTATTCGATAATCCCAAGGCCTCTATTGTGGATTCATTCTGTTGGATTGATATTTGCCTTGCTTGGGTCCGTTTTAGGGCCTTGCTCCCTTGGTTTTTTAGTTTTCATTTTGGCATCTTCCTCCCAAAGAGGTTATATTCATTTTGGGCTTATTAACTAGTTAAAACAATGGTCTATCACTTAACTTGTTTTCTGAAATGATTCCCCAAAGGATGAATTTCATTAATCAAGGGCCAAATAAAAATGATGATTGTTATTACTACAATATGAGATATTATGGAAGTAATAATAATTAGAAATGTTCTAATTTAATTGGATTGTCAATCATTATCCCTAAAGGATTTTAATTAACTTTACAATTAAAGCATCATTAGGTAAATGCATATTATTTTGGGTAAATGCATATGCATCATGCATTTCATGTATCATGTACTTTACTCTAAAGTTTATTATGTTACAATATGATCATTGTGTCAGGAATCGATCAACTTAACGCAGCAGAAAAACAAAAATCAAAAGGATAAATCGATTCCTTTTTGTGCCAAGATCCGGGTATAGATTATATAGTTTACATTTTAAAACAAAATTCTGCACAAAAATAATATCAATCCATTCAAGGATTAGAGATCTTACACACGTTTGGAGGCTCCTTCAAGTGTCTCTGAATTTACTTCGCTACCAATTCAACATAGAATCGCACGAACGGTGATCCACACGAAGATAATTTGAAGAACCAACCCTTGTTTTGCTAGAACAATGGGATGGCTTCAAGAATCACAAACTTTAAAGAATCAAGAAGAGAAATTTTCTCTTCAATCTCTTTGCACAGGACGTGAGGGAGAGAATGGGTGAAGGGTGGCTCAACCTTTTTAATTTAATAATGATTGAATGAATGAATTCTTTTAACTCAAGTTGCACTTATATAATGCAAGAGTTAAAACCCTATTCCTATATGGAATAGACATGGGCTCCAACCCTAATCCACCCTTGTTTTGGCATTTAAAATTTTAATTAATTATTATTATAATTAAAATCAATTAATATATATATTAACATTTAATTAATAACAATAATTCATTTAAATATATGCGTACATATATTTAAATATAATCTCACTAATTTAATTTTAATATTAAATTAAATACAGGCAACAAACTCAGCAAATTTAATTGCACTGTGGGATTACCAAAATACATTTTCATCCTAAAAGACGAAAATACTCCTTGCATAAACTGATTCTTAAATTATCTTCTAAGTGTGTGACTCGTAGGCTCCTCATCATATCAGTAGTGAGTAGTATCGCGATTAACACCAATTAATCTTTTTACTACACACAGACCAAGATTGGCCCCTAGCAAGGCATCATGGCCACCCGATAGATTCGGATTCAGTGAAATAGCTATCTATCAACAATATGGTTACCGTGCAATCAAATCCTTTCATCATATGTTATCTCACCGAGACTAAGGTACATAAATAGTGTCAACCTTAGTTACTCTCTGCAATACCCAAGATGTCAAAGGTATGTTCCTAACTCAAAATAGTCCTTTAGATGTTAATTTTATGTTAAAAATCATAAAATCTAACTAAGGGCAAAATAGTCGACTCATTTGGAACGGTATGAATTAATTATCCATAGAAAGGCATCAGGGGTGAAATGGTCATTTTGCCTATGGATAAGCATTGAAAAAGTCAAGTATGAGTAGGCTTCATTGCATTTAATGGCATTAATTAAGTAATAATTATGTCTAGTGTGAAATGACCAAAATGCCCTTATATGAAGAATTAAGGACTTATGAGTTATACAATTAAAATAATTGGGTCAATAGCATAATTTTGGAAAATAAATGAAATATTTTCCTATAAATGAGATGAAATTCGTTCAAGCCAAAGGAGAGAGCCTTTCTTCAACATTTCTTCCATTTTCTCTCAAATCTTCCATGAAACAAGCTTTCTTTCTCTAGGTTTTCAAGGAGTTTTGCATAATTTTTCAAGGAGAACAAGATAGGAGCCTTGGATCTTCAATTTGAAGGGTTTAAGGTAAGGATTAAAAACTTTAGTTTTGATGTGATTTGAAGATTTGAGGTAGATGTTGAGGTATAATGTTATATATGTAGGATTAAGGTGTAAAAGAAGTCAAAGGCAAAGGATTTGTTGGAGGAAGTCTTTAAAAAGGTAAGGAAGAACCTCCCATGACTTTAGGGTTTATGCTAGGGTTTGTAGATTTTTATGAAACCTTAAATTAAGGCTTTAAGGCATAGAATTAGTTGATGGCAAGTGTAGTTGAACTCATTTATTCTACTTATTGCCTTGAATTCATTATACATGAAGTTATTGCTCTTTATGTTTTATGAGTTGTTATGTTTGATTGAAGAAAATGAAGTGTGGATACTGATTGTGGCAAAAATTGTAGTATTGGAGGCCACATGGTGTTGAATGGTTGCTATTAGAAGTGTTGATGTGTTGTTTGCATTAGCTTACAATGTTATAGCAATAATGGATGATTATGGGAATGAGATTTTACACTTCCTTTAAGATGTTAAAGACTATTAAGGGGAGGTTTATTTGATCCATAAGTTAACCTATTGGTTAATGTCAATAGGAATTGATGTGGCATAGTTAATATGAAAATTCGGATTTAGTGGGCTTAGGGGTTTTGTTAACCCTGCTTCTGTATTTCGACCATAACTTGAGTTATAAAAATCGAAATGAGATGATTCTTGAAGCATTAGAAAGCTAAGACACAGACCTATAACTTTTATGTTTATGCCAAGAGCCAATTCGTTTGAGAAAAGGATGGAAAATGGCCTGAAGCATAAACTGGTTATTAAAGTTTAAGATTTAACATAATCAATTCTTATGATTATGAATTGATTATTAATGTATTATTGTAATTATGCCATGTACTAATGTTTACCCATTAGTTAGATGATCTTTGAAAGATATACATGGTCATGATGTCAATGCATGATTAATGTTATGAAATGGCATGAAGATGCAATGTAATACATGTTTTAAGATGATGTATGTGAGCAAGAGGTAATGTAAATGGATTGATAATCCATAGATGAATTAAAAGTATTAAGCTCACCAAAATATGTATTTACATGCCATAAGATGTTAGAGATGCAAATAGACATGATAGAGATGCATATAGACATGATGGAAAACGCGTAAGCATATCCTCGTATACCGGTTGAGGAAAGATGAATATATGCTTTAGATGTTAAATAACGCGTAAGCACGCCTCTCGATGATATGAGCTCTAGATGAATTTGAGGCTAGATGATATGAAGTGCTTAAGACGCTAAGAAAAGTCCGATCAGCTACACGTTAAATGCTTCATATGCATTTAGTTGCAATACATGAGTTATGATGTTATTTACATCATGAGATGATTTATACTCATGTTAGATGATATTTAGATGTTATATCATGACATGTAATGTGTGTGTACTATCTTTACATACTTAATTGTACGTGTATGCATTGATGTTTATCTAGCCATGGGATAAAATGATGAAAGACATATGAAATAGAAAGGAAAGAAATAAAATAAAAGGGGAAGTATTCCTAGATGTAAAAGATAAGTGATGTGTTAACATATATGTTTAAATAAAGGTCAAATAACACATTTAGAATCAAACGGATCATTCCTTACTGAGCGATTAGTGCTCACCCTTTTATTGTTGATTGCTTTGCAGGTAGACCAGAAGCAAAGGATGCTAGAGACAGCGGAGCTACACGTGAGGGGAGATGATTTATTGTCATCTCGATGTTTTTATCTTGATGTAAATAATGTAAATGATAAATATTTGTGAAACAACTTTAGGAATATTCCACCCTATAAATATGTTTCGATTGTGTATTTTACGGATAAATTCTTAAAGTTTTGAAATTATATGTTTGGATCCTGCATGACATTTTATATGCATGTTTCGGATATTATTATTATCATCCTTACACAGGTTTTTTTTTCTAAATACAACTCGTTCTCCAAACATGTATCCCTGGGATTCTCATTGAGGGATATTCAGAGGATACCTGATTGGAGGGGGGTTTTACACTCTTGATGTGTTTGTATTCAGTTACTGGACCAATGACTGGAATAATAAATTGGATTGAGCAACAACTCTATCCCACTGTGGCCACAGATTTAGTGTCATTGACATTTATTGAATTGCGCAGTGAGATAACTTCTCTCATACCCGGAAGTGATGAATCCTTTATCGATACACCATAGTCTTGATATACTCCTCGATGCATCCAATCACTACCATATTGATATCTTTGAATAGAACTATGTTGAGCTAGTGTTAAACTACACCAATCAGTGCACAAGGCACTCCGGTGATCTTAAGTCTAACGATCACATGCACCACCATTCGTTAGAGGATTTGTTCTATAGACACTTAGGTTACCATCTATATGAATCCTCTAGTAGGTTAGTCTGATGAATTTGCCTACAGCAAGCACCCATGTGTTGCACTAGGTTGTTAGCAGACAACTTTGACAAGTGAGATCAGTCACTGCCTTTCGACAGGGTCATTCAACACTATGATAACTTTACTGTATTATTTGTGTCCTTGGTCAAAATAATACTAGGGCTACAAACATTTCTAGAATGACCACCATATGTGATCATAGGGTTCTCACTATCAAGATTTGAAACACTTGATACCCTCGTCACGGTTCTATCATCCTAAGGACATATATCAATACATACAGATATGATTTACATGATATAGAATAAAATTCCTTTTGTTGATCAATGAACATTATTACAAAGAGTCAATTTTACATTAATTGATTGGCTTTAGGGCACCAACTCTAACAATCTCCCACTTGCACTATAAACAATCATTCATGTATTTAATATCGAATGACCTTAAATGCCTTTCATGCTTCTGTTGCGATAGAGGCTTCGTCAGTGGATCGACGAGATTGTCATCAGTATGCACTTTACTAATCTACACATCTTTCCTCTCAACCATTTCTCTAATGAGATGAAATTGTCTGAGTATGTTTCTAGACTTCTGGTGAGACCATGGCTTCTTTGTTTGAGCTATTGCTCCATTGTTGTTGCAATAGATATCTATTAGATCAACAATTGTGGAGACTACACTAAGTTCACTGATGAACTTCTTAATCTAGACTGCCTCCTTGGCCACATCAAATAATGCGATATACTCAGCCTCCATTGTAGAGTCCACTATAGTGCTTTGCTTAGAGCTCTTCCAGCTCATCACACCCCTATTAAGACAAAATACAAACTCGGATTGCAAACGATAATAATCTTTGTCCATTTGGAAACTAGAATCACTGTATCCTCTTACAGTGAGCTCATCTTCCTCTCCATAAACCAAGAACATATCCTTAGTCCTTTTCAAGTACTTAAGGATGTCTTTGATAGCCATCCAGTGACGCTCACCTGGATCTGATTGTTATCTACTACAAGTGCTTAAAGCACATGAGACATCAATCCGAGTACACAACATGACATACATGATAGATCCAATTATTGATGCATATAAGATACTTTTCATCCTATCTCTTTCATCTTGTGTTTTAGGACACATATCCTTAGAGAGATAGACACCATGTAACATTGGAAGAAATCCCTTCTTGGATTCTTCCATATTGAATCTCTTCAGTACCTTGTCAATGTATGTACTTTGACTTAGGCCAAGCAACCTACACGATCTATCACGATAGATCTTGATTCCGAGGATGTAGGCTGCTACTCCTAAGTCTTTCATGGAGAAGCACTTGGATAACAAAGTCCTTACCGACTGCAAGTTCGGTATATCATTCGCGATCAAAAGTATATCATTGACATACAACACTAGGAATGTCACTATGCTCTTACTTACTTTCTTGTAAACACAAGGCTCATCTTCGTTCTTGATAAAACCGAATTCTTTTACGGCTTCATCAAAATGAATATTCCAGCTCCTTGAAGCTTGCTTGAGTCCATAAATGGACTTTTGTAACTTGCATACCTTATCAACTTGTCCATTAAGAACAAAACCATCGGGTTGTGTCATAT
The DNA here is from genome assembly GCF_008641045.1 of Pistacia vera. NCBI lineage: Eukaryota > Viridiplantae > Streptophyta > Magnoliopsida > Sapindales > Anacardiaceae > Pistacia > Pistacia vera. Next base: position 55,294 of record NW_022196503.1, read on the forward strand.
ACACATCCTTTTCAAGGTTTCTGTTTAGCAAAGCTATTTTGACATCCATTTGCCAAATTTTGTAGTCATGATATTTAGCAATCGCAAGCATAATCCGGATGGATTTTATCATGGCAATCGGCGAAAAGGTTTCTTCATAGTCAATACCATGAATTTGTTTGAAGCCTTTGGTAACCAGTCATGCCTTATAAGTATGCACCTTGTCATCCATGTCAGTCTTCTTCTTGAAGACTCATTTACACCCTATGGGTTTTATCCCTTTAGGTGGATCCACCAAAGACCATACTTGGTTCTAATACATGAAGTCCATCTTAGATTTCATGGCTTCAAGCCATTTAATGGAATTTGGATCCGATATAGCATCTTCGTAGGTTCTGGGTTCATTGTCTTGGTAGAACAGGACGTCACCATGTTGAGTTACAAGAAAACCATATCTCTCGAGCTTATGACGTACTTTCCTAGACCTATGTAGCTCTTGTGCTATTTAAGGTGGTTCAGTTAGATCCACAGATTATGGAGTGACTTCCTCACGATGTTCAACCACTTCCTATGGCACATCTTCCTATCCTTCATCTAATGTATCTTGTGGTTCTAGAACTTCATTGAGTTCTACTTTTCTCCCATTAGTACTTCTTAGAAAAAAATCATTTTCCAAGAAGACACTAGTACGAGCGAAAAAAATTTGGCGCTCTTCTGGATGGCAGAAATAGTATCCTTTGGTCTCTTTAAGATACCCCACAAATATACATTTATATGATTTCAGGCCTAGCTTGTTCGAAGTAAATTTTTTGACATAAGCTTCACAACCCCAAATCCTTAGATAAAACAAGTTGGGCTTTCGCCCACTCCATAGTTCATATGGAGTCTTATCTATAGACTTTGATGGCACACGGTTCAATACGTGAGTCGCAATCTCCAGGGCATAACCCCATAATGATGTAGGTAGATCATTAAAACTCATTATGGACTTAACCATGTCAAGTAAGATCATATTCCTCCTCTCAAACACTCCATTGTGCTGGGGTGTATACGGAGGGGTGAGTTGTGATACTATCTCACATTCCTTTTGGTATTCAGAAAACCCTGAGCTCAAGTATTCACCTCCTTGATTTGACCAAAAAGCCTTAATACTTTTGCCCAACATATTCTGTACTTCAGTCCTGAATTCTTTGAACTTATCAAAGGCTTCAGATTTATGTCTCATGAGATAGACATAACCATATCTATTGAAATCATCAGTAAATGGGATGAAGTAGGAATATCCACCTCTAGCTTTAACTATTAGTAGACCACATACATCACTATGGATGATGCCTAACAGTTCAATAGCCCTTTCACTTTGTCCTATGAAAGGTGACTTGGTCATCTTGCCTAAAAGGCATGACTCGCATACCTCAAATGACTAGAAGTCAAAAGGGTCCAAAACTCAATCCCTTTGAAGTTTTGCAATACGGGGTCTGATTAACATGACCTCATCTACAATGCCAGAGGTATGTATGGTTTTGATCGCTATGTCTAGCTTTCTTAGTCTTACCTACAGACTTTGATGACACTCGGTTCAATACGTGAGTCGTAGTCTCTAGGGTATAACCCCAGAATGATGTAGATAGATCACTAAAACTCATCATAGACCTAACCATATCAAGTAAAGTCATATTCCTCCTCTCAAACACTCTATTGTGTTGGGGTGTGTACAGGGGGGTGAATTGTGATACTATCCTACATTCCTTCAGGTATTCAGAAAACCTTAAGCTTAAGTATTCACCTCTTCGATCCAACCGAAGAGCATTAATACTTTAGCCCAACATATTTTGTACTTCATTCCTGAATTCTTTGAATTTATCAAAGGCTTCAGATTTATGTCTCATAAGATAGACATAACCATATCTATTGAAATCATCAGTAAATGTGATGAAGTATGAATATCTACCTCTGGTTTCAACTGTTAGTGGACCACATATATCACTATGGATGATGCCTAACAGTTCAGTAGCCCTTTCACTTTCTCTTGTGAAAGGCGACTTGGTCATCTTGCCTAATAGGCATGACTGGCATACCTCAAATGACTGGAAGTCAAAAGAGTCCAAAACTCCATTCCTTTGAAGTTTTGCAATGCGAATCTAATTAACATGACCCAATCTACAATGCTATAGGTATGTTTGGTTTTGATCATTGTGTTTAGCTCTCTTGGTTTCAACATTGAAAATATCTTTATTGTTTAAATCATGAACATATAACTCATTCTATAACCTTGCAATTCCAAATAGAATACCATTCAAATTAAAGGAAACAATCCATTAGAAATCTCAAAATGATATCCTATACTATCCAAAGCGGATACTGAAATAATATTTTTGGAAATAGAAGGTATGAAATAACAGTCATGAAGTTCCAAAAGCAAGCCCATGGGAAAAGATAAACAATAAGTCCATATAGCCAATGCAGCCACATGTGCTCCATTTCCAACTCGTAGGTCCACTTCTCCCTTAGCAAGCGATCTATTTTGCCTTAGTCCTTGCACATCAATGTAAATGTGAGTACCACATCCTGTGTCAATGACCCAAGATGTTGAAGGAGAGAAGTTAATCTCAATGATGTACAAACCTGAAGTCGAAGCATTTGACTTCTTCTTGTTTGCGAGGAAAGCCTTGCAGTGTTTCCCTAGTGGCCAGGCTTGCCACAATAGAAGCAGACTACTTTCCCACATTTTCCAATGCCATCCACAGGCTTAAGAGCATCTTGTCTTTTGAGCTTGGGCTTAGGATTGGCCTTGGCCTTTCCCTTTCCTATACTAGTAGCCGCTAGTAAAACAGGTTTGGACCTTTTCATGTCCTGCTGTACAGTCCTCAGCATGTTCAAAAGCTCTAACAGGGATTTCGCCATCATGTTCATATTGAAGTTCATTATGAACGGTGAAAAAGAATCAGGTAGAGATTGCAAAATTAAATCCACTTGTAAGTTTGTATTCAACCCAAACCCGAAAGTCTCAAGTCTCTCCATGTATGCAATCATTTTGAGCATAGGAAGACCAACTTGGGCTCCCTCAGTCATACGACTCTTGAACAAGGCACTCGACACTTTATACCTCTCATGTTAAGCATTTCCTTCAAAAAGCTCTTTGAGGTGTAGAATTATGGCAGCAGTATCCATTCTCTCATGCTGCTTTTGCAGCTCAGATGTCATCGATGCTAACATAAGGCACTGAACATCATTAGCATCATCAAAGAACTTTTGGTAAGTATCATTTACTTCTTGAGTGGCATCAGGATTAGGCTTAGCAATATAAGGCTTGTCAAGGATATACAATTTCTTTTCGGACTTCAGTACAATCCGAAGATTTTAATACCAATATGAGAAATTGGATCCATCCAGCCTATTTTCTTTCTCGATTATCGGTCACAGGTTCATATTGTTCATTTTGGCAAATCTATAAATGTAGAAAAGTAAAAGTCATTATAATGTTCGTTATTATTTAATATGGTCTTTTATTAAAAACGTTCCCACTATTTTCCTCAAGCTAATAGCCCTCACTATTAACTCGGGAAAGCCCGTTGATTTTCCTAATGGACCGAGATCCCATCTAGCCTATTTCAAAATTTCTCTTTGGCGAACAAGCCAAAATGGGTTGATTATGTAGGTCAACAAACTTAATCTACACTAGTTGATAGCTCTCACTACCAACGTCAAATGTGACGCAAGCCAACAAGCTAATCACACAATCTAATGGTCAAAGTCATCGTCCTCAAGTGTGATTCTCAGTATCAGTAGAGTGGACACTACATGTTGCCACGTTGTACTTCTCTACTATGCCTATGACGGGCTTATCAACCTTCGCTTTGGCGAACAAGCAAAACACGTCATTTTGAGTCAACCCATCACTATTAAGGAAAACTCCAATGAGCTTTAACCTCTCACTAGTAGAAGTGTACCCTTCGCTTTGGTGAACAAGGTTCCAACAAATAGGGGTTTGATTAAAGACATGGTGATGGAAGGCGTTTCAATTACTTAATATCCTTTATTTGAGGGGTTTTATTTTATGTCTCACCAATTTATTATCTTTGTTAGAATGACATTATTTGACATGTTATTAAACATTCAACCTTAGCATGCATTCTAAGCAAAATATAAACGTGCCGGTACATGGCCTAATTAAAACCGATTTCCTCAAGCCTAGAGGAATCTGTGGGTCACCTAGGGATCCTGTAAAAAACATCTTTCGTCTTCAAGTATGATCACTTCATCCTTGCTTCGTCTTCAAGTATATTACAAAATACATCATACTAAATTTATAGTGAAATTAATACTAAACTAATTTTACATCAATAAATTTAGAAACCTCGAGTTACATTTGAGGGGAATGAGATGAGAGGAGAATGTACATCAAGAAAGGGGACAAAGGCAGGGCACGCAAGCCCTATTTAAAATTTACAATCATACATACCCAAAAATATACTTTAAACCATTCACCATAGGTCTAAGGCTCATGTACCGGCACCATGCAATATTCAAACAAGTACATTGCATTCATTCAAAAATAAACATTTTTGAATTGGGTGGGTTAAATTATTAATTACCCTCTGATAATTTGTAGATTTGCATATTGGTCCAAAAGTATTGAAACTTTCATTTAGGCCCTTGCACACTTGAAAGTACGCTCGCCGTAGCGATGGTTTGTATCAATGTGGCATGCACTAATTATCGTTCAGCATGCATGCATAGGTGCGATCGCCACGGCGATGGTTTATATCGCCTTGGCGTGCGCTGATCTTCAATCGCACATAAGCAAAAGAGCCATCATTGTGGCGATGTTTTATATCGCCTCGGCAATGTTTTATATCACCGCAGTGTGCACTAATTTTCCATTAGCAAGCATGCTAAAGAGCGATCACCATGGCAACGGTTTATATCGCCGTGGCGAGTGTAGACTTATCTCTGGCAGATCAGTTTAATCAGCAACAAAGAACGCCAAAGGGATTTTGCAATCAATCTCAACTTCTGATCTCAGCAAAAATCCTTATCACATTACACCAATTTTGCAAATCATCAACAAATTAAATATTATTACGTGTAATGAGTCAATTGATTACTCAAAACATGCCATCAACACATAATTTTTACAGATTTAAAATATAACATGTTATCAATAAAATACATGTTATCAAACACATATTAAACTATATACTCTGGTACCCAAGGCTCTAATACTATTGTTAGGAATCGATCTACCCAACGCAGTGGAAAAACAAAAATCAAAAGGATGAATTGATTCCTTTTTATGCCAAGATCCGGGTATAGATTATATAGTTTACATGTTAAAACAAAATTCTGCACAAAAATAATATCAATCCATTCAAGGATCAAAGATCTTACACTCGTTTGGAGGCTCCTTCAAGTGTCTCTATTACTTCACTACCGATTCAACATAGAATCGCACGAACGGTGATCCACACGAAGATAATTCGAAGAACCAACCCTTGTTTTGTTAGAACAATGGGATGGCTTCAAGAATCACAAACTTTAAAGAATCAAGAATAGAAAATTTCTATTCAATCTCTTTGCACAGGACGTGAGGGAGAGAATGGGTGAAGGGTGGCTCAACCTATTTAATTTAATAATGATTGATTGAATGAATTCTTTTAACTCAAGTTGCACTTATATAGTGCAAGAGTTAAAATTCTATTCCTATAAGGAATAGACATGGGCTCCAACCCTAATCCACCTTTGTATCCAAACACCCTTGTTTTGGTATTTTAAATTTTAATTAATTATTATTATAATTAAAATCAATTAATATATATATATATATAAATTATATTAACATTTAATTAATGACGATAATTCATTTAAATATATACGTACATATATTTAAATATAATCTCACTAATTTAATTTTAATATTAAATTAAATACAGGCAACAATCTTAACAAATTTAATTGCATTGTGAGATTACCAAAATACCCTTTGTCCTAAGACGAAAATATCCCTTGCACAAACTGATTCTTAAATTATCTTCTAAGTGTGCGACCCGTAGGCTCCTCATCATATCGACAATGAGTAGTATCGCGATTAACACCAATTAATCGTCTCACTAGACACGGACCAAGATTGGCCCTTAGCAATGGCCACCCAATAGATTCAGATTTAGTGAAATAGCTACCTATCAACGATGTGGTTACCGTCCAATTAAATCCTTTCATCATCTGTTATCTCATTGAGGCTGAGGTACATAAATAGTGTCAACCTCAGTTACTCTTGATGTGTTTGTATTCAATTACTGGACCAATGACCGAAATAATAAATTAGATTGAACAGCAACTCAATCCCAATGTGGCCATAGATTTAATGTCATTGTCATTTACTGAATTGTGCATTGAATTAACTTCTCCCGTACTCAAGAGTGATGAATCCTTTGTCGATCCACGATATTTTTGATACACTCCTCGATACAGCAATCACTACCGTATTGATAGCTTTGAATAAAACTACTTTAAGCTAGTGTCAAATTGCACCAATGGGTGCACAAGGTGCTCTAGTGATCTCAAGTCTAAGGATCACATGCACCACCATTCGTTAGAGGATTTGTTCCATAGACACTGGGGTTACCATCTATATGGAATCCTCTAGTGGGTCAGTCTGGTGAACTTGCTTACAGTAAGCACCCATGTGTTACACCAGGTTGTCGGCAAGAAACCTTGACAAATGAGATTAGTCACTGCCTTTCAACAGGGTAGTTCAACCCTATGATAGCCTTACCGTATTATCTGTGTCCTTGGTCAGAATAATACTAGGGCTACAAACATTTCTAGAATGGCCACCATATGTGATCATAGGGTTCTTACTATCAAGATTTGAAATACTTGATACCCTCGTCACAGTTCTACTATCCTAAGGACATATATCAATACATACAGATATGATTTACATAATATAGAATAAAATGCCTTTTATTGATCAATGAATATTATTACAAAGAGTCATTTTTACAATAATTGATTGGCTTTAGGGCACTTACTCTAACACGTTGACAGATGGTTTATTGTTTAACTTCAGAAAATAAATCCTATTGCTTCAATATTGCATGAGAACATGATAAATGGAAAGAACTATGTAAACTAGAAACTGGAACTGGATATGGTGTTGGCTTATGATAAGATTAAGTGGGTGTTGAGTATTTCTGTCATCAATCCTCCAATAGAGGAATCCGATGAGACAACCAAAACGTATTGGGTGTCGTGGAGGAATGCAAATGAGACCGTTAGGATCTATAGGATAGCCTTCATGACTAATGTTTTGCAAAAACATTTTCAATCAATTCCTAATGCTACCGAGATTATGGAAACCTTACATAAGATGTTTAGTGACCAAGGTAGGGAAGCTAGGAGAGAAGTTATCTAGAGATTCATAAATCCATGTTGAACGTGATGGCTTGTTTGAATAAGGCGGAGATACTTGGTTCTATTATAGACCCAGAGACTCATATTGATATGGTCCTCGCATCATTGAATGACTTCTTCAGTCAATTCAAGTTGGACTACGAATTGAACCATAAGGAGTATACTTTGGTGACTCTTATGCACGATCTTCAGCAAGCTGGGGATATTATAAAAGGGAAATAGGGAAAGGCACACCCAGTTCAGGCCTTTATTTTGCGATCTACCCATACCTTTCAAAAAGGTAAAAAGAAAGGCAGGAAAGGAAAGAAGAAACCAAATGCCAATGCAACACCCAAGAAGGTTATGATGAAGAAATATAGTAAGCCGAAAGGCAAGTGTTTTCATTATGGAAAGGATGGGCATTGGAAAAAAAATTTCCCAATCTACCTTGTAGAAAAAAAGGAAGGAAAAGTTAATGTACTTTTCCTTAAATCATGTTATGTGGAGGATTCTATTAACAACTGGGTTGTAGATTTTGGAGCCACTAATGATGTTTGTAATTCTTTGCAGGGCCTTCGACTTTGAAGATAGCTAAGTCTAGTTGAGCTATCCATGAGGCTGGGAAATGGAGATTTTGTATCGGCTTCTGCAGTTGGTGAACTGTATTTGTATTTTCATGACTCTAAAAATATTATTTTGGATGAATGTTATTATGTATAGAATTTTTCTAGAAATTTGATTTCAGAAAGTTGCTTGATTAATTCAAGTTATTCTGTTTCTTTTGATAAATCTGTTATCATTAGAAAAGGTAAGTTTTTCATTTGTTCTAGACAAATGATTAATAACTTATACATTCTAAAACCAAGAATGTCATCCATTAGCAATACAGAACAAGAAAGGAATAACAAGAGAATTAAATTGTTCAACACTAACTAGACTTTTCTATGGTACCTTCAATTAAGGTATATTAATATTAAAAGGATTCATAGAATGGTTAAGGACAGACCACTAAGTCAGTTAGAGGTCAAACCATTATTGATCTGTGAGTCTTGCCTAGAAGGAAAGATGCCCAAGAGGTCGTTCAAGGCAAAAGAACATTGAGCCACAGAATGTCTGGAGCTCATTCACATAGATGTATGTGGACCAATTAGTGTTAGAGCAAGAAGTGGATATGAGTATTTCATAACTTTTATTGATGATTACTTTGGATACAGTTATGTTTACCTAATGTACTATAAATCCAAAACTTTCAAAAAGTTCAAGGAATATTGGATTAAGGTTGAAAAGCAATGAGGAAAAATTATCAGGTTGTTGCGATTAGATCATGGTGGCAAGTATCTCTCTAGGAAGTTCGATGACTACCTTAAGGACAATGGTATTCTATCCCAACTCACTACGCCGGGAACACCACAACAAAGTGGTGTCGTAGAGAGAAGAAATAAAACTCTGATGGACATGGTTAGATCCATGTTGAGTTATTCTAAGCTACCCAATAGTTTTTGGGGATATGCACTTCAGAGAACGGGATATCTACTAAACTTGGTCCTTTCTAAATCTGTCCCTAAGGCGCCTATTGAGCTATGGGTAGGTTGCAAAGTTAGTTTACACCATATCCATGTTTAGGTGTGTCCAACATATGTATTAAAGGATGGTAAGAGCAAGGTGGATACGATGTCAGAGGTATATCTGTTTGTGGGGTACCCAAAAGGTACTAAAGGGTATATTTTTATAGTCAATCTGATCAAAAGGTGGTTATCAGTATGATTGCTACCTTTCTAGATGAAGACTATATTAATACGCATAAGCCTAGAAGTAAGGTGATTTTGGAAGAGATGAGGGAATATTCCACTCACTGTGCAAATGTTGATGCGAGATCGCGAGCTTCTACATCTCAACCACGACTTGACGATCCATGTAGTGACTCTTTCTAACTAGTATACTTGGGAAATATACTATGATAAAAACACATGCATATAAGTGAAAAATAATGGGCCCGAAAATTTTCTTTACTTTATATATTAAATTCTGTACATAACAAAAATATTATATACAATAATTTAAAAATAGTGGACAGTAGTGCCATTTCTCTCTGCTTCTCGACATCCATCCAACCGCTTCTCACCTATTTCCTACAAAAATATTTAGAAACAATGGAATGAGCACTAGTTGCTCAGTAAGTAAATCCGCTACACTAATCTTCTATCTTCGGTGCTATTATTCTGAATTCGTCCCTTGCATTACTCTTTTTCTTTTTCTTGATTCTTTCTTTGTTCTTTCTTTCTAGTTCTCTTTGTTCTTTCGTTCCAACTTTCTTTGTTCTTTCTTTCCAGTTCTCTCTGTTCTTTCTTTGTTCTAATTTCTCACTGCCTATGATAGAAATCATGGTATCATGCATAGGTATGATGCAAATGCATAAATGCATAAGGATGCATTTTCTTTCTACTTTTCTATTTCTTATTCTATTTTCTTGTTTCTTTTCTATATTTCTTTCTTTCTTTTTCTCTTCTTTCTTTTTGTTCTATTCTTTCTTTCTTTTCTTTCTTTTTCTCTTCTTTTCTTTTCTTTTCTTTCTATTCTTTCTTTTCTTTCTTATTCTTTTCCGATTGGACTCGGTTGATGCATGGATTCGGAACCCTGGCCGTGTGAGTGAGTACAGTCCTAATCTACATACACTCTTACTGACTATACAAATTCCTTTCTTCTTAGGCCACTCATTTAAGGTGGCGTGCATGTAGATATTTTCTTCTGGGTACAACCCTTATCCACACTCACTCTTACGGGTTGTACAAATTCTTCTTCTTATTCTTAGGCTGCTCACTGAAGGCGACGTGCGTGTAGGAATATTTTTCTTCTTGTCACTCACGGATTCCCCATCGCAACAACCTTTCTTTTCTCTTCTTTAGCACTCTTTTTTCTTTCTTTTTTATTCTTTAGTGCTTTTCTTTCTTTCTCTTTATTCTTAAATTCTTTATTCTTTAAGTTCTCATACATATGCATATGTTTGCATGTAGATGATCCATGCTTATTATTCTTTCTAAATGCAAAAATGCCATGTAGCATAAAAATAAGTCTTTCTCTATCATCTACAAGCTCATATTAAGGTCATGAATAAATACTCTCATGCATACACATCTCTTGGACATTTCATCAAACATAATACATGCATACTCAAATTCTATTTTTAGCTATCCTTCTACTTCTTTCTCAAGCCACCAATATTTGGAGTAAAACTCTCTTAAATCAACACTAAACCTGGCCAAGAAAAATACACTTCATAATTCTTCTCAAACTCTTTCTAAATTCAACCCAACTTCTATCAATCACCACACAACAACTTCCACGTCTCATGGCTAAATTCTACTCATCCACAACCATCAATCTCATGAACAATTCTCAAAACATAAGCACATACATACATATAGAAATTCTTTACTCACTTGATTTCTCAAATCATAACTTGAGGTGCATTTACTTACCTTGTACTTGAGTAATTCCACTAGAATCCACTAGAACCTTGTAACGCCCACACAGAGGTATGTAATTTAATTTATATTTTTATAGCCCTTAGTTTATTTTTGTTAAAATTATTTTGAGAGAATATGAAAAAAATGCTTTAAAACTTGCATTAAGGGTAAAATGGTCTTTTCACTCAAAATTAGTTGAAAAAGTGGGAAGTGAAAAGAGAGAGAATTTCATGTAAAATGCAATAAAAATGAGGGCATTATGGTAATTGACTAAGGGACATAGATGGAATTTCTAAGAAAGTGTAAGGGCAAAATGGGAAAGTATGTTTATAAAATAAGATATTAAGGGTTTGTAACCCTTATTTCTCTCATTTCCACCGCCACTTTCATTCTCCATTTTCTCTGAAATTTTCACTCAAATTTCTAGGGATTTTTGAGGGCTTTTGAGTGGATTTTAATAAGGTTTTGATCCTAGGCAACAAGAGGTAAGAATTCTTGCTTTATATATATGATTTATTTGTGTAGAAGTTTAATTCTTATTAAGTTTATGCTTAGGGTTAAGAGAAGGTTTGAATCCAACAAGAGTATAGAGCTTTAGTGGAGACTACTCAAGTATAAGGTAAGTAAATTCCACTCAAACTCCAACTCAAGTTAAGGTTTAAGAAATCAATTGAGTAGAGATTTCTTTAAGCATGCATGTGTCATGATTGTTGAGAAATTGAAATGAGATTGATGATTATTTATGCTTGTTGTTGGATATATTTGAGTATGAGAAGTGTTTTTGATTGTATGATGATGGGTTGAAATTCGGTTGAAATTGGAAGAGTTTAAGAAAATTTTTGGGAGTGTTTTGCTGTGTAGGGATTGTGATGATACATGGGAGTTTTCTCTCATTTTGGATGGTTTAAGAAACAAATAGAATTATAGTTAAAGTAGAGTTTGTATATGCACATTTATTGTTTGATGAAATGCCTAAGAGAAGCATGAGTAGGAGTAGAAACCTTAATTTTATGCAACATTGCATAAATGCATGTCATGAGTGCATTTAAGTAAGAATTCTAAGCATGAGCCATCCATATGCATATATTTGTATATGTGTAGTAACTTATGAAAGAATAAAGAATTTTAAGACTAAAACACTCTAAGAATAAAGAGAAAGAAAGAATAAGCACTAAGGAATTAAAGAAAGAAAAGCATTAAAGAAGAGAAAAGAATAGGTTGTGCGATGGGGAACCGTGAGTGCTAAGAAGAAATTCCCACATACACGCCACTTTAATTGAGTGGCATAAGAAGAAGAAGAATTGTACGAACAGTAAGAGTGTATGTGGATGAGGGTTGTACTAAGAAGAATTCCTACGTGCACGTCACCTTAATTAAGTGGCCTAAGAAGAAAGAAAGAATTTGTACGGTCCGCAAGAGTGCATGTGGATGAGGACTGTACTCACTCACATGGCCAAGGTTCCAAATCCATGCATCAATCGAGACCGATCGGCAAATAATAAGAAAAGAAAGAATAAGAATAAGAAAAGAAAGAATAAACAAGAATAAAGAACAAGAAAAGAAAGAATAAGAAAGAATGAGAAAGCTTGAACAAGAAAAGAAAAGAAAAGAAAAGAAAAGAAAAGAAAAACAAGAAAGAAAAGAAAAGTATGAGCAAGCAAGACAAGAAAGAAAAGAAAAGAAAAGAAATAGAATAATAAATAGAAAGAAGAAAGAAAATGTATTTTGATGCATTATTGCACATGCATTTCATTCATGCATATTACCATGTATCCCATCATGGTTAGAAAGAATAGAAAGAATAGGAAGAAAGAAAGAACAGAGAGAAGGGAAGAACAGCGAGAATTAGGAAGAAAGAAAGAACAGTAAGAATTAGAAAAAGAGAAAGAAAGGAAAAAGAACTAAGAACGAAAGAAAGAAGAAGAGAATTAATTAAGGAAAGAACCAAAGAAGGAGAAGAGATAAGGGATTTACTTACTGAGCATTTTTGTGCTCACCTCGTTGTTTTTCCATGTTTTGCAGGAAATAGGTGAGCAGTGGTCAGAAGGAAGTCGACAAGCGGAGAGAATTGGCATTACTGTCCACCGTTACTAAGTTTTTGTACTTATTATTTCAGTATATGTAAAGAATTATATTTTATAAGTAAAGAAAAATTTGGGCCCAACTATTTTCATATGCTAAGTATGTATGATTTTATTATATATATTCTAAAGTATACTAGTAGAAAAAAGTCATTACAAACCTCTCTCTCTTTGGTAGACTTCCACTTGCTCCAAAATCCTAAGCATATAAACTATAAGAATTCACCACTTTTAAAAATTAATCTCATATCTATTGCAAGCATTCTTACCTTTGGATGCTTACGATTAAATCTCTACCAAAATCCAACCAAAAGCCCTCTAATTTTCCTTGGAAATTTGATGAGGAGATTGAGAGAATTGAGAATGAAAGTGGCGTGTGGGGTGTAGAGAATGGTAGGGTTTGATATCTCATATAATATGCATACTTTCCCATTTTGCCCCTACACTTTCTTGGAAATTCCATCTTTGCCCTTTAGTCAATTACAAAAATGCCCTCATCACCATTGCATTCTCCATAAAATTTCCTTACTTTTCACTCTCCACATTTACAACTAATTAGGGGTAGAATTGTCACTTTGCCCATAAGGAAATTTCTCTAGAATTTTCTCAAAAATTCCAGCCAGCTCTTTGCCCCAGCGAAGCTTTTTCTTCACCTCGGCGAAAAATTCCAGAGCATACGTCGCCGCAGCGAACTTTCTTCTTTGCTATGGCAAAGTTTGTAATTCCCAACTTTGCCAATCCTCCACCTTAAAACAGGCAAAACTATGGGCAACAGGCAACTCTAAGAGCATATATGCTTAATTAAGGGCAAATAAGCATAAAATAGGTTACGTACCTCAATGTGGGCGTTACAATCCAATAATTCGACCACCTATGGTACCTCATCTGTAATACCCAAGATGTCAAAGGTATTGTCACGACCGAGGGCTATCCTCTATCTTGCCACCTTCGAGCTTAAGGGCTTTCCCTGCGTGCCGGATACGTCCAAGGTATTGTCCTCTATGGGTCCTTCTGGCCACGCCTCCTTCTGACCCTCACAGCTTTGCTTCACTTCGTGGTCTTTTTTCCATCTTGCGAACGCCTCCCCCATGACTTGAACCTTGGACTTATACCTTGGCCAAGTAACATGTTGAGCCCAAAGGTGGCAAGATAGAGGATATCACCTAGTCGTGACAGGTATGTTCCTAACTCAAAATAGTCATTTAGATGTTAATTTTATGTTAAAAAGCATAAAATCTAAGAAAGAGCAAAATAGTCAATTCATTTAGAATGGTATGAATCAATTATTCATAAAATGGTATTAGGGGCAAAATAGTCATTTTGCCTATGGATAAGCATTACAAAAGTCAAGGATGAGTAGGCTTAATTGCATTTAATGGCATTAATTAAGTAATAATTATGTTTAGTGTGAAATGACCAAAATGCCCTTATATGAAGAATTAAGGACTTATGAGTTATACAATTAAAATAATTGGGCCAATAGTATAATTTTGCCAATAGAATAATTTTTCCAATAGTATAATTTTGGAAAATTAATGAAATATTTTCCTATAAATGAGAGGAAATTCGTTCGAGCCAAGGGAGATATCATTTCTTCAACCTTTCTTCCATTTTCTCTCAAATCTTCCATGAAACAAGCTTTCTTTCTTTAAGTTTTAAAGGACTTTTGCATAATTTTTCAAGGAGAACAAGACAGGAGCCTTGGATCTTCAAATTGAAAGGTTTAAGGAATAAGGTTTAAAAGAAGATAAAGGAAAAGGATTTGGTGGGGGAATTCTTTAAAAAGGTAAGGAAGAACCTCTCATGACTTTAGGGATTATGCTAGGGTTTGTAGATTTTAATGAAACCTTAAATTAAGGCTTTAAGGCATAGAATTAATTGATGGCAAGTATAGTTAAACTCATTAATGTTATTTATTGCCTTGAATCCATTATACATGAAGTTATTGCCATTTATGTTTTAATTGAAGAAAATGAAGTATTGATGTTGATTGTGGCAAAACTTGTAGTATTGGAGGCCACATGGTGTTGAATGGTTGCTATTAGAAGTGTTGATATGTTGTTTGCATTAGCTTACAATGTTATAGCAATAATGGATGATTATGGGAATGAGATTTTACACTTCCTTTAAGATGTTAAAGACTATTAAGGGGAGGTTTATTTGATCCATTAGTTGACCTATTGATTAATTGTCGATAGGAATTGATGTGGCAATGATAAATTCAGATTTGGTAAGCTTAGAGGTTATGTTAAACATGCTTCAGTGTTTCGATCATAACTTGAGTTACAGAAATCAAAATGAGATGATTCTTGAAGCAATATAAAGTTAAGACATAGCCCTATAACTTTTATGTTTATGCCAGGAGCCAGTTCATTTGGGAAATGTATGGAATATGGCCTGAAGAATAAACTTCTGGTTATTAAAGTTTAAGATTTAACATGGTCAATTCTTATGATTATGAATTGATTATTAATGTATTGTTGTAATTAAGCCATGTACTAATGTTTACCCATTAGTTAGATGATCTTTGAAAGATATACATTGTCATGGATGCAAATGCATGATTAATGTTATGAAATGGCATGAAGATGCAATATAATATATGTTTCAAGATGATGAATGTGAGTAAGAGGTAATGTAAATGGATTGATAATCCATAGATGAATCAAAAGTATTAAGCTCACTAAAACATGTATTTATATGCCATAAAACGTTAGAGATGCATATAGATAGGATGGAAAATGCGTAAGCATATCCTCGTATACCGGTTGAGGAAAGATGAATATATGCTTTAGATGCTAAATAACACATAAGCACGCCTCTCAATGATATGAGCTCTCAAGGAATTTGAGGCTAGATGAGAGGAAAGATGAACATATGCTTTAGATGCTAATTAACGTGTAAGCATATCCTCATATTGTGGTTGAGGAAAGATGAACATATGCTTTAGATGTTAAATAACGCGTAAACACGCTTCCCGATGATATAAGCCCTAGATGAATTTGAGGCTAGATGAGAGGAAAGATGAATATATATTTTAGATGCTAAATAACGCATAAGCATGCCTCCAGATGATATGAGCTCTAGATTAATTTGAGGCTAGATGATATGAAGTGCTTAAGACGCTAAGAAAAGTCTGATCGGATAGACGTTAAATGATTCATATGCATTTAATTGCATTACATGAGTTATTATGTTATTTACATCATGAGATGATTTGTACTCATGTTAGATGATATTTAGATGTTATGTCATGACATGTGATGTGTGTGCACTATGTTTACATACTTATTTGTATGTGTACACTTGATGTTTTATATTACCATGGGGAAGATGATGAAAAATATATGAGTTAGTAAAGAAAAGGAACCGTACTTAGATGCAAAAGAGGCGTGGTATGTGAACGAATGTGTTTGAATGAATGTCAAATTACATACTTTGTATTATGTGGATCATTCCTTACTGAGCGATTAACGCTCACCCTTTCTAGTTGAATGTTTTATAGGTAATCCAGAAGCGAGGGATGCTAGAGACAGCAAGGCTATGCATGAGGGGAGATAATTTATTGTCATCTTGATGTAAATAATGATGACAAATGTTTTTGAAACACCTTTTTGAAGCTTCCACCATATGAATGAAAATTACATTAATATGTTTTGATTGATTGATGCCCAAATGAGTTTAAGTCTTTATTTTTTATTTTTGAAGGTACAAATTTTGATCCTGCGGTACATCTTATAATAATGTTTCGGACATTATTATTATTCTTGCACAGGTTTTCTAAATACAACTCGTTCCCTAGACATGAATTCTCTGGATTCTCATTGAGGGATATTCAGAGGGTGCCTGACTGGGGAGGGGTTTTACTTCATTAATACCTTGGTACATCTCAAGATACCAATGCAGAGAAATCAGATCCTACCTCTTTTGAAGAAGTTATGGATGATGTTGATGCAGAACATCGGAAAACTGCTATGAGATTGGAAATATAATTGATGTATTCTAAATTGGTTTGGGAACTTGTAGATGCTCCTTATGGCATAGAACCCATCGGATGTAAAGGGATATACAAGAGAAAGAGAGGAATTGACAGGAAGGTAGAGACCTTTAAAGCTAGGCTGGTCGCAAAGGGTTTTACCTAGAGGGAGGGAGTGGACTATAAGGACACTTCTCGCTNGAATTTGAGGCTAGATGAGAGGAAAGATGAATATATATTTTAGATGCTAAATAACGCATAAGCATGCCTCCAGATGATATGAGCTCTAGATGAATTTGAGGCTAGATGATATGAAGTGCTTAAGACGCTAAGAAAAGTCTGATCGGATAGACGTTAAATGATTCATATGCATTTAATTGCATTACTGAGTTATGATGTTATTTACATCATGAGATGATTTGTACTCATGTTAGATGATATTTAGATGTTATGTCATGACATGTGATGTATGTGCACTATGTTTACATACTTATTTGTATGTGTACACTTGATGTTTTATATTACCATGGAGAAGATGATGAAAAATATATGAGTTAGTAAAGAAAAGGAACCATACTTAGATGCAAAAGAGGCGTGGTATGTGAACGAATGTGTTTGAATGAACGTCAAATAACATACTTTGTATTATATGGATCAATTCTTATTGAGCGATTAACGCTCATCCTTTCTAGTTGAATGTTTTATAGGTAATCCAGAAGCGAGGGATGCTGGAGACAACAAGACTATGCATGAGGGGAGATAATTTATTGTCATCTTGACGTTCTATCTTGATGTAAATAATGATGACAAATGTTTTTGAAAGACTTTTTTGAAGCTTCTACCATATGAATGAAAATAGCATTAATATGTTTTGATTGATTGATGCCCAAATGAGTTTAAGTTTTTATTTTTTATTTTTTAAGGTACAAATTTTGATCCTGCGGTACATCTTATAATAATGTTTCGAACATTATTATTATTCTTGCATAGGTTTTCTAAATACAACTCATTCCTTAGACATGAATTCTCTGGATTCTCATTGAGGGATATTCAGAGGGTACCTGACTGGGGAGGGGTTTTACATCATCGTAGTGGGAGGACAATTATACAACCTGGCCAATACCTCGGTACATCTCAAGATACCAATGTAGAGAAATCAGAACCTACCTCTTTTGAAGAAGTTATGGATGATGTTGATGTAGATCATCGGAAAGCTGCTATGAGATTGGAAATATAATTGATGTATTCTAAATTGGTTTGGGAACTTGTAGATGCTCCTTATGGCATAGAACCCATCGGATGTAAAGGGATATACAAGAGAAAGAAAGGAATTGACAGGAAGGTAGAGACCTTCAAAGCTAGGCTGGTCGCAAAGGGTTTTACCTAGAGGGAGGGAGTGGACTATAAGGACACTTCTCGCTCGTGGTCATGATTAAGTCAATTCGCATTCTCTTGTCCATTACCAATCATTATGATTATGAGATTTGGTAAATGGACATCAAGGCTGCATTTTTTAATGGAAGTCTAGAAGAGACCATTTACATGAAGCAACCCAAAGGTTTCATAGAAATGGGCCAAGAGCAAAAGGTTTGCAAACTATTGAAATCCATTTATGGACTTAAATAAGCATCTAGGTCTTGGACAAAAAGTTTGATCAAACAATCAAAAATTTTAGTTTTCATTAGTTTGATGAAGAACCTTGTGTTTACAAGAGGATCCAAGACTGAAAGGTTGTGTTTCTAGTTTTATATGTGGATGACATTCTACTCATTAGGAATGATGTAGGAATGTTGTCAACCATGAAGGTTTGGCTGGCAGAGCACTTCCAAATGAAAGATTTGGGAAAGATTAATTGTATTCTAGGGATCCAATTACATAGGGATCGAAGGAATATGAGACTAGCATTATCTCATGCTTCCTACATACAGCATATACTAATGAGATTTGCTATGCAAAATTCCAAGAAAAGGTCTTTACCTTTTCTGCATGAAATTAAACTTTCTCGAGAGTAGTCTCCCAATACTCCTAAAGAGGAACTAAAGATGAGATAGATCCCATATGCATTAGCAGTTGGGAGTCTCATGTATGCTATGCTATGTATAAGAATTGACATCTACTATATAGAGGGAGTTGTTAGTAGATACCAATCAAATCTTAGCATGGAAAATTGCGTAGCAGTAAAGCATAGACTTAAGTATATTTGTAGGACGAAAGATTATATGCTCGTATATTCTGGAGGTGATCTTATGCCTAGGATACACTGACTCAAACTTTCAATCTGACCTTGATTCCAAAAGGTCTACCTGAGGTTCAGTATTCACATTGGGTGGAACTGTTGTTTGTTGGAGGAGTACGAAACAATCTTGTATTGCGGATTCCACTATGGAAGCACAGTATGTTGTAGCGTGTGAAGCGGCAAAGGAAGTAGTGTGGCTTCTTAACTTCTTTTGAGAATCAGAAATGGTTCCAAGAATTGATAGGCCAATTACTCTTTATTGTGATAATAAAGGAGTAGTGGCAAGTTCAAAGGAACCTAGAAGTCACAAAATAGGAAAGCATATTGAGAGGAAGTATCACCTCATTCGAGAGATCATGCAACGAGGTGATGTATCAGTATGTAGGATACCTAGTAAGAGCAATTTGGCTGATCCGTTCACCAAAAGTCTATCAACCAAGGTTTTTTAGGATCATCTAAAGGGTCTAGGTATTAGGACACATGTACTTTGAGTTTAAGTGGGAGATTGTTGGGGTTATGCCCCAAGAGTATAATGTTTTTCTAAAATGGTGTAAACAATTTTTAAATAAATAAAAATGTTTTATTTATATTACCATCTCATATCTCCTTTATAATACATGTGTATATGTATATAAATCAATGGTCAAAGGTTCCTAAGCTACTGAATAAGATAAAATCCTCGTTTATATGAAATAGTCAAATATAGGAGATACAAGATTTTATCGTAGCTCAAAATTGTGTTCACAACCATGAAACACGAGCCATGCACTCTGTTTTAATAAGGTTGTTGTGTTGTCTGCCTCCATGGGGGTCATGAATCTCAAATAACTAAAATGGGGATTTTAAAACAAAGACACTTATGTATTCGAGATGCATGGAACTAGACCAAATGAAGTTTATAATTTTTGTGTAGCTACCGTAATGGAAAACATAAACTTCACACCTTAGCTACTTTGGCATATGTACCTTAATCCTGAGTGGATAATGTACCTTTGATTTGTAGACCGTCTTTGATTAGAGTAGAAGGTGAGATTCTGTTATTTAACGGATCAAGACCCTGGCTGATTGGGATTTTAATTCTATGGGTCTGAGAACACTATTCCATAGATATGGAATTCATAACTCTAAAATGTTTAAGGGATACACTTTGTAGGTTTTATAGGGTTCTGAATGATGAGACTTGGCCAAGCATTTGATGAAGTGTTCATTAAACATTTATCATTTAGTGGGAGTAAAACTGGTTGCAAGGAAAAGATGTAACTAGAAGGGTATATCGGTATAATGACCTAGTTCCGGTTATCGATATTCCATGAGGGTATATTAGTAGTTATCGCTAAATGGAAAGGCTTTAATGAGATAATTTAATTGGATTGAATTATTAAAGTTTCTTATAAATAGAATGTTTAATTCAGGAGTGCAACGTTGTTCCTATAATGGAGTCGGACATCGCTAACGCATTCGATACCTTACATTTATGAGATAAAGGGGTACGAAACCGAATATGTTGAAGCTTGTTATTAAACGTTTCCATATGGGTCCCTTATGTGGCTGATAAAAGTTATCTTGGACAACATATATGAAAAATAAATTACTCTAACTTAATTTGAACTATTTAGAATAGTTCAAGAAATTAAATTAGACAAGTTAAGGAAGGTCTTCAGAGACATGCATTAAATTTATTAAATGATTTAATATAATTGTGGAGAAAGACTTATATGACTATCATGTCAAGTATGAGATAATAGTGGGCTAAAACATAATATGATTGGTGGAGGAATACTTGCATGAATATCATGTAAAGTTTTGGACTAATTTGATATTGTTCAATTCCACTAACTATAAAAAAGAGCCAAGATCACTATTACATGCAACTTTTGTTTTAGATCAAAATTATTGATTTCAAACTCTCCCCTCACATGGCCGAACCTTCCTCCTCAAATTCCTTTAAAATTTTTGTGTTAAAATTAATTTTAAACACAAATTTGTAAATGTTTTAAACATACTAGCTTGGAAAGTGTTCGAATCTAAAAGCGTTAGCGCCCACTCGTTATGTCGAAGAAGCTTCAGATATACCCTAAGAAGGTTCATTGGTGCTGAAACTTCATTGGAAGGTAACAAATATTCACAAATCTAATTTAAATAGCTCATTTTATTTTATCCTAGGGCATAGTTTAGAATTGGCCGAATTTTGGATGTTGTGTGTGTTCGGCAACTCCTTGTTTTCAACCCCTTCAGATCTATCTTAAGGATTGTCACCTTGTGGATCACTTACCCTTCACCTTTATAAAGAGCGTCTCAATTTTTCGAGCCACGTAACTTTAATTTACTATTCACTTGCTCTCATACCCTTTAATTAATTATTGAGAACGTCTTTCAAGGCTTTTTGGTACATCGGATTTTGACTTTAGTGTCAAAGGGTCTAGTCGACAAACCTCCGCATCAACTCCCTTTTGACTGTCACTTGTTTTGTGGAGGAAGAAATGGACCACTTGGAGATTTACCTCAGCTAAGACAAACATAGGACTTGATTGGACTTAGACTACAAATTAGGAACCCAAACTTGGACAACGGCTGGATCAAGGATGCTTCAGTTTTGATTGATCAACCGAGCACTTAAAGTCATTGCTTAAGTTATATCCATGCCCAAAAACTTGGATTCGGATGCCCCGATGCATGGGTCCATATCACTAGTTGGTGTATGCCTAAAAACGATCTTTAACAAAAACAAACATACACATGAACATCAAAATTTGGATGTTATTACTTGTTTAAAATAAGTCTTAAGTTGCAGCATTTTTTTCTTTTCTAAGTCTTTGATATAATAGTTCACATAACTTTTTAGGATCTTGGAAAAAATCTGCTACATAGTTTAAACATTCTAAAAATCTTTGTAATTGAGTTTTATCTCTTAATTCATCAAGAAAATTATTTGTAAATTTTATATCTATCAATTGGTTTAATAGTTCCTTTGTGAATTTCATGACCTAAAAATCTAATTTAAAATTGTGCAAGTATATTTATATAGGTCGAATTTTCACTTAAACCATTGTAGTAACATTAGATTAAATGAGTCATAAACTCGCACAATTTTCAATTAATTATTTAGTTTTTGACAGACAATGTGAATAAATGTTTTTAAATATTAAAAAATTTGATCTATACTAAATGAAAATAGAAGAACATAATCAATAAGAAACTGAGAATATGGATTGAATATATCATTCATTATTCTTTGGAATTAAATGGAGCATATTTTAACCCAAAGGGCATTACATTCCATTTATATTGACCAAATGGTACAATAAATGTAGTTTTATATCTATCTTCTGGTTTGATTTGGATTTGATTTCATGTCAAATTTGGAAAAGATTCTTGAATTACGGAGTTTTGTAGTAACTCGTTTTTATTTGGGATTAGGTATCTTATCCATCTTAAGGTTGTATTAAGTAGTTTATAATTTATGACAAGTCTTGGAATGCCTAGTTTAAGTTCAACATTTTTCTAAGCATAAAAGGGTTGGCAACTCCAAGGAGACTTGCGTTTTCTTATTAATTTTTTCTGCAGGAGATCATTGATTTCTGTTTTACAATGGTCTTCTAATTCTTTATGCAGTTGGATTGGTCTTGCCTTTGAGGGTATTTCTTTTTCATCAAAATCTTTTTCATAAGCCAAACTGACCATATGTTTTTTTTCTTTCCCAAAAGGCATTAGGTAAGTGAGAGTGGATTGGAGTTTCAATTGTTTTTTGTATTTGATTTATCTTTGATTTCCCAAAAGACATTATATTAGATTAAAACTTTACTTTCTTATATCCACATAGCCATCTTTGCTCTTTCATCTCTTTGATTTTATTCCATCACTTTGAATTGTCCACGTATGCTCTGCTTATGTTTTTAGTGTTTGATTTAGAACATTACTAGGATTGAACAAACTTTATTGTTTACTAAAATTGAACTAACTTATAGGATTCTAACCGAAAACAATTTTTGAAAAATTTTCAACCGAGCATGTTTTTTCAAATATTCTTTGCATATATTGTTTTAAAAAACAAAGAATTGTATTTGAATTCAATATCAAACATGACCTAAATTTTTTTGTATTAATTATGTAATGTCACGTTCAATTAATTATGTTTTGTAATTATCAAGTTTTAATTTTATTTATGTTATTTTAACGATTTCCTAAAATAATCGTCACAATATTTAACAATGAGTTTTTGATTATTGTTATTTTAATCTTCTTATTTGTATTTATTATGTATTTTATGAAGGGAAATTATATTAAATTGTCTATTAGCCCATTTTGAAAAGTCCCTCATATTCTAACTTGTTATGCCTAAAAAATAAGGATTGACGTGAGCTTACATCAGCTAGCGCCAATCAGAGTTCATGAAGGCTTTGTGACGTCAAGAAGATGCCATGTAATCAAAAGACAGAAAGAGTGTAGCTGTCATTAGCTTGGCAGGCTCAGGCTTTATCTGCGAGTGGATGGGAGTCACCCACCTATCAAAGCACTGAGTGATTTGAGGATATCTGCCAAAGAATAAGCCAATGGGAAGCGCGATAGGAATTGTACTACACCTGCCCACTTACAGACTTGTAATCATTACCCTGAAACCTTCTACTATAAATAGAGGGCTCCCCCTCTCATTTTCGGGATTCTGATAAGAAACCCGCATTCTGATTGTAACCTTTTACTCTCAAAACATAGATAACCTATGAGAAAGAGATTGACTTGATATTCTGTCTGAGTAATCAGTCACTTGTACCTCTACTCACTATTCGCTTTGTGCAACCTCCTGTAACTCATAAATACTAAAAGAACAGTGGACATAGGATTCGCTTTAAGCTTCCAAACCACTTTAAAAACCATCTTCTATTTACTTCATTGCATTTTCCATTCACGTGTAATTTCTAAGCCAGCTTAGCACTTTGCACGTGTGAATCGTTGGGGTCAAAATCAAGCATCAACATAACCCTTTCTAATTTTATTGTCCATTTTACCCGTACATGTATACAAAAAAATAAAACCTAAATTTTCTCGATATTTCTCCTTCATTCTATTCAAAACCAAAACAAGTTGCTTCAGACAAAAAGGAAACACAAAACCTCACTTGGTTTTGGTTGCTTCAAATGTAGAACTTTTTTCTCTTTGAACTACTAAAAATATAGGACAACCAATGGGTACATGCTCATTTTATCGGAAGGTATGTAACAATGGCTAGCGAGTTTCACATTTAAAAGGTCTCCTTTGATCAATTCATTGAAACGACTAACTTAAATTACATTTTTTTTCTTCAATTTTATGTATAAAATGTGGATGACATACTTTGATATTAGAAAGTGTGTCATTGGAACAATCCTTATTACACATATTGGCCACTTACAATTCGGTTTGTCTTTATAAAGAACCTTAAATCGGTCATTTGTTGATTGAGAAATCATATATTCAAAATTCTCCCTTAATGCATCTTTCAATTCAACTTGTTGTGCAGGACTTAAAATCCAGCTCGAGCTCGAGGGAAGCAAAGAGAGTCTAGCTTAGATGTCGCGCTAAACAAATCGAGCGAAATACCCACCCAAGACAAGTGTTAGCTTGCAACCAAGTGTCGACAGCACTCGTTGCAACACCTAATAAGCCTATTAAACTACATAGGCACCACGTGTAATACATGCAACTATTTCGTTTAATGGGCGACTACTCTCCGACAAACTCTAGTTAATTACAACTGTAACTAGGATTAAGCATAATAATGCCCTGACGCCCTCGATCGCCAAAAACTTGTCAGGGCCGACAATAATCATTTAACTGACATATCCCTTCTAACAACTGTCATTGCAACCCCCTATAAGTACAAAGTTAAAATCTTGAAAAAGGGGGCGAAGGCATATAGATAAGGAGAGTAGAAAGAGAGCATTTTGATGTTTGTTTTAATCAAACTCTCTATGATCACTCATCTCGATAAAAGAACATAGGACTTGATTGGACTTAGACTACAAATTAGGAACCCAAACTTGGACAACGGCTGGATCAAGGATGCTTCAGTTTTGATTGATCAACCGAGCACTTAAAGTCATTGCTTAAGTTATATCCATGCCCAAAAACTTGGATTCGGATGCCCCGACGCATGGGTCCATATCACTAGTTGGTGTATGCCTAAAAACGATCTTTAACAAAAACAAACATACACATGAACATCAAAATTTGGATGTTATTACTTGTTTAAAGTAAGTCTTAAGTTGCAGCATTTTTTTCTTTTCTAAGTCTTTGATATAATGGTTCACATAGCTTTTTAAGATCTTAGAAAAAATCTGCTACATAGTTTAAACATTCTAAAAATCTTTGTAATTGAGTTTTATCTCTTAATTCATCAGGAAAATTATTTGCAAATTTTATATCTATCAACTGGTTTAATAGTTCCTTTATGAATTTCATGACCTAAAAATCTAATTTAAAATTGTGCGAGTATATTTATATAGGTCGAATTTTCACTTAAACCATTGTAGTAACATTAGATTAAACGAGTCATAAACTCACACAATTTTCAATTAATTATTTAGTTTTTGACACAACTAAGTCATTTGTTTTGACAATGTGAATAAATGTTTTTAAATATTAAAAAATTTGATCTATACTAAATGAAAATAGAAGAACATAATCAATAAGAAACTGAGAATATGGATTGAATATATCATTCATTATTCTTTGGAATTAGATGGAGCATTTTTTAACCTAAAGGGTATTACATTCCATTTATATTGAACAAATGGTACAATAAATGTAGTTTTATATCCATCTTGTGGTTTGATTTAGATTTGATTTCATGTCAAATTTGGAAAAGATTCTTGAATTACGGAGTTTTGTAGTAACTCGTTTTTATTTGGGATTAGGTATCTTATCCATCTTAAGGTTGTATTAAGTAGTTTATAATTTATGACAAGTCTTGGAATGCCTAGTTTAAGTTCAACATTTTTCTAAGCATAAAAGGGTTGGCAACTCCAAGGAGACTTGCGTTTTCTTATTAATTTTTTCTGCAGGAGATCATTGATTTCTGTTTTACAATGGTCTTCTAATTCTTTATGCAGTTGGATTGGTCTTGCCTTTGAGGGTATTTCTTTTTCATCAAAATCTTTTTCATAAGCCAAACTGACCATATGTTTTTTTTCTTTCCCAAAAGGCATTAGGTAAGTGAGAGTGGATTGGAGTTTCAATTGTTTTTTGTATTTGATTTATCTTTGATTTCCCAAAAGACATTATATTAGATTAAAACTTTACTTTCTTATATCCACATAGCCATCTTTGCTCTTTCATCTCTTTGATTTTATTCCATCACTTTGAATTGTCCACGTATGCTCTGCTTATGTTTTTAGTGTTTGATTTAGAACATTACTAGGATTGGACAAACTTTATTGTTTACTAAAATTGAACTAACTTATAGGATTCTAACCGAAAACAATTTTTGAAAAATTTTCAACCGAGCATGTTTTTTCAAATATTCTTTGCATATATTGTTTTAAAAAACAAAGAATTGTATTTGAATTCAATATCAAACATGACCTAAATTTTTTTGTATTAATTATGTCATGTCACGTTCAATTAATTATGTTTTGTAATTATCAAGTTTTAATTTTATTTATGTTATTTTAACGATTTCCTAAAATAATCGTCACAATATTTAACAATGAGTTTTTGATTATTGTTATTTTAATCTTCTTATTTGTATTTATTATGTATTTTATGAAGGGAAATTATATTAAATTGTCTATTAGCCCATTTTGAAAAGTCCCTCATATTCTAACCTGTTATGCCTAAAAAATAGGGACTGACGCGAGCTTACATCAGCTAGCGCCAATCAGAGTTCAGGAAGGCTTTGTGTCGTCCAGAAGTTGCCATGTTGTCAGAAGACAGAAAGAGTGTAGCTGTCATTAACTTGGCAGGCTCCGGCTTTATCTGCAAGTGGATGGGAGTCACCCACCTATCCAAGCTCTGTGTGATTTGAGGATATCTGCCACAGAATTAGCCAATGTGAAGCGTGATAGGAATTGTACTACACCTGCCCACTTGTAGACTTGTAATCATTACCCTGAAACCTTCTACTATAAATAGAGGGCTCCCCCTCTCATTTTCGGGATTCTGATAAGAAACCCGCATTCTGATTGTAACATTTTACTCTCAAAACATAGATAACCTATGAGAAAGAGACTGACTTGATATTCTGTCTGATTAATCAGTCACTTGTACCTCTACTCACTATTCGCTTTGTGCGACCTCCTGTAACCTCATAAATACTAAAAGAACAGTGGACGTAGGATTCGCTTTAAGCTTCCGAACCACTTTAAAAACCATCTTCTATTTACTTCATTGCATTTTCCATTCACATGTAATTTCTAAGTCAGCTTAGCACATTGCACGTGTGAATCGTTGGGGTCAAAATCAAGTATCAACATAACCCTTTCTAATTTTATTGTCCATTTTACCCGTACATGTATACAGAAAAATAAAACCTAACTTTTCTCGATATTTCTCCTTCATTCTATTCAAAACCAAAACACGTTGCTTCAGACAAAAAGGAAACACAAAACCTCACTTGGTTTTGGTTGCTTCAAATGTATAACTTTTTTCTCTTTGAACTACTAAAAATATAGGACAACCAATGGGTACATGCTCGTTTTATCGGAAGGTATGTAACAATGGCTAGCGAGTTTCATATTTAAAAGGTGTCCTTTGATCAATTCATTGAAACGACTAACTTAAATTACGTTTTTTTTTCTTCAATTTTATGTATAAAATGTGGACGACATACTTTGATATTAGAAAGTGTGTCATTGGAACAATCCTTATTACACATATTGGCCACTTACAATTTGGTTTGTCTTTATAAAGAACCTTAAATTGATCATTTGTTGATTGAGAAATCATATATTCAAAATTCTCCCTTAATGCATCTTTCAATTCAACTTGTTGTGCAGGACTTAAAATCCAGCTCGAGCTCAAGGGAAGCAAAGAGATTCTAGCTCGGATGTCGCGCTAAACAAATCGAGCAAAATACCTACCCAAGACAAGTGTTAGCTTGCAAACAAGTGTTGACAACACTCGTTGCAACACCTAATAAGCCTATTAAACTACATGGGCACCATGTGTAGTACATGCAACTGTTTCGTTTAACAGGCGACTACTCTCCGACAAACTCTAGTTAATTACAACTGTAACTAGGATTAAGCATAATAATGCCCTGACGCCCTCGATCGCCAAAAACTTGTTAGGGTCGACAATAATCATTTAACTGACATATCCCCTCTAACAACTGTCATTGCAACCCCCTATAAGTACAAAGTTAAAATCTTGAAAAAGGGGGCGAAGGCATATAGATAAGGAGAGTAGAAAGAGAGCATTTTGATGTTTGTTTTAATCAAACTCTCTATGATCACTCATCTCGATAAAAGAATCAATGGACGTAGGCTTGTTTTCTTGCTTGGCTAAACCACTTTAACAAGCTCACCTCTTTATTGTTATTATTTGTCAATATTGCCATCGATCCTGATCTTGTCCCAATCATTCGTGTTGGTCTTCGTTGATCCCCTGATATCACATGCCTATCCTACTAGGTTCCTTTCGTCATCAACCGAGTATCTTTGGTTGACGCGTGTTCACGTCTCAACATTCTAGTCGATATAAAAATCTTCATCAACATTTTGGCGCTAGAAGGAGGGCCTAGGATTGAACACTTAGATTGAAGCCCATTCTAATTCCAACTCAAGATGTTACCACCAGATCAGCCACTACATCCTGTTAAAAATGGCGCGATGGACAAGAACCAACAAGAGTCAGACTGGCACCAATCAGGTAGAAATCTTCGAGGCAGAAGGTCCGGGGAACACCCAGAAAGTTGCCAACAACCTTCCTCCGGTCATTCTGCTTCCCTTTGGAGAAAACCACTAGAACGCCAATATGGCTGACCCAGAAAATCCACAAATTGTTGAAATGTTCCAAAAAATCACTCACTCGATCGGTAATCTCCAACGGGAGGTGACTGACATGAGGGAGGGACAAGTAGTAGACAACCCTCCAAACCTTTAGAACATCGATTTGCCAACTACTAGTTGGGAGCACAGGACTGTCGAGGAATATTCCAGTACAGCGGGAGGATCATAACAAAATCAACTTGCCAATAGGAGGTCACGGGGATTGGAATGCCCGAAACAAGGTTCTAGAAAATAACCGATGGTGGAAGAATCAAACAACCAAGAGCTCGTCTACCAGTCAAGCTTGACGCGATGACAAAATCACACAAGCGCACTCCCAACAGATGTATTCAAATCACATCCCACTCCACCATGACATTCAAGATTAGCACATCAGCTCAAACTCGTATCGCAAGAGTTTACCTTTGACAGTCCCTATTACTTGAGAAAATATGATTCCTCATCGCACGTCAGCATACCCAATAAGGAAAACCATAAGAGCTCTGATTCTAATCTCTGTAGACACCTTAACATGTAAAAACCCAACCTCTAAATAGGAGGACTGCAATACCCTTAGGCAAGCCCCGGATTAATCTATAGTTGGAAGACATGCAAAGAATGCTCGACAACTTGTGAATTTGACAAGTTGAACAAGCAACAATAGCCTCCAACTCTCCATTTCTGGAAGAGATGCAGCTAGCACTCCTGCCTCATGGGTTCAAACCCCTAATCTTAAGTTCAATGGGGGAAGGCAACCCTCAGGACCACCTCGACGCCTTCAATAATCTGATGGAGTGGCACCAGGTACCATACCTCGCCAAATGCTAGTGCTTTGCATCACCCTCATGGGCAACGCAAAAAGGTGGTACAAAAGGCTCACTGTGAACTTGATTCATTCTTCGCACTAGTTCATGGAGCTTTACCTCCAACAGTTCCAACCTCGATGACGATTCACTATGCCAATCAGCTACTTCAATAACATTTGCAAGGAAAATGGTGAGAGCCTAACCTCATATCTGAAGAGGTTCCAAATGGAACAAAGTAAGGTAGCAAATACACCTGAGAAGGTGATTAATCAGGACGCTCTTGATTGCCGATGTAAGGCCATAGACCAAGCTATGGAAGGATCTACAAAAGGAGGACCATATATCCCTTACCCAATTTTACTGGATGGCCGAAAGGTACCAATGGATAGAGAACTCAGTAGTCGCACTAAGTGACACGACTTCGACTAGTGCCTCTATTTAGCAACCTGATTGAGTAGGAAACCACATGAGGGATGATCGTGGTTAGGGAAATCAGGACAGGCGCTGACCTCCGATGAGGTAACAGGTAGAACTGAGGAAGGACCTTGAACTAGTCCCCCACTTCGACGATTATACACCTTTGGTCGCCCCTATCAACGAGATTTTGTGAGCACCAATGACATGAACTTGTTACCACACACCAAATAAAATAAAGGAACCTTGCAACTGATGAAATTCCCAGTAACATTGTAGGTACCATAAGGAGAACGCCATAACACCAATGAGTAATAAGCCAAAGAAACACCATAGAGGACCATATGAAAAAGGCATCTAAAGAGTACATGGGACAAATCGAAAGCCCCAAAGGCCAAGAGGAGTGAGACCCTAGCAACCAGAGACATCTAACCATTAGGGGCTCTTAATCATAAAAAAATCTAGGCAAGCCAAGCTCTACTATACCGCTGAAGCAAGAACCAACTTAGTGCCCTAGGTTTGGATCGTGGAAACATGACAGTCTAAAAGGATGAAGAAGGAAGAGATAATTGGCTTCATAGAAGAAGAGGCTAGACTAGTACGCACCCCCACCATGATGCATTGGTAATTAAGGCATGATAGGAAACTGTGATCTCTTATGGTATTGATTGACATTGGGAGCACCTGAATTTCATCCACATCGACGCATTTCTAAGGATAGGATTGATCGAACACAACTTGAAACCTTCTCAAACGCCGCTGGATAGATTACAGGCAACCAATCCATGCCTAAGGGCGCTATCACCTACTATGAGATCGAGAAGAAATCATACTGTGAAGTTGAGGGTGATTTCTTGTGGTGGATACTTACTAGCCTATAATGTCGTTCTGGGCATGCCGTTCATGGTAGACCTTACTAGGTATCACCTCGACCGCCAGTCAAGTTATGAAGTTTCCCACTCCTATCGGCATCGAAATAGTCACGAGCTCATAGGGAATTCCCAGATTGTCACAATAGAGCTATCGACCTCACCAAGAGAGGGAAAGACTCCAAGCAATGACCGTCGACACCAAAAATCCCTGTTGAGGGAAACCTTGTAAAAATTTTGTAACTTTGTCAAAGGTTATGAAGGCCTACTATAAGCTCCAAAAATGTCTAATAAATAGATATCCCCTTCCAAAAAAGCCATTTAGCCATATAGTTGCCCAAAAATAACCCACGTCACTAGGTTTAGACTTAGCGGTTCGGGACTAATGGATTGCCATGATACTCAGAGTTTCTGTTAAAAAGACAGCGATCGTAACTCGGGGGCTAAGCCTTAAGGAGGCGACGTCACTAGAACTTAAGGGAGGAGAGGGACGACTCTCCCAACTCAGTAGGGCTGATTCGAGAGTCTCTAATTGATTCGGACAGGGTGGATCCGATATGCCTAACAATAACGACTTAAGAAGGTTCGTGACCCCAGTTGACATCGCCTCGAGAAGGATCCACAGTAATACTTGAAAAGGCTCTTTAGACCGACAACTTCATCATAAACTCGGGGCCAAACTACAAGTGTCTGTGAAATAGCCTTCAGCATAACAAGGCTAACGACCTAATTTTCCCATACAAATTAGCAAAGGATAGACTCCAGAGAAGGCGATCCTTATAACAGCAAAGCAAAACAAACCTAGGTGATTACTTCCAGTAGTGAACATGCATACACACACAAAGAACAAAAAGAAAAGAGGAAAAGAGAATCGAATGAATGAACAAAACAACCAAGCACACAAGAGGATCTAGTAAGGTAAACTCCTTATTAGCAAATATTGTGTTCGAGAATACAAGAAAAATACATAAAGACAAAGCAAAAAAGAAGAAGAAGATGAGATGAATCCTTGGAAGGCTCAAGCACTGGGAGAAGGATCGTTGCCTAGAGGAAAGAGCCTAGTAGAGACGGTGCGATAGGGCTACTAGCAGATAACATTGCCCCCATAGCATCATCATCCAACCGTATGGAGGTGAAATGTCACAAGGAATCACCACCTATACCTGAAGTTGGGGTGGGTGCTCTTGCGAGACATCTCCTACTGTCTCAACAACAAATTTCCATACCTTTCTCAGTAGTAGAGGGTAAGAGGAAGAGAAGTCAATTGCTTAGTTGTGCTCCACACCATCTTAAGGAGGGAAAGACATAATCCCAAGCAAAAACCTAATACTGTGTTTTTCCTTGGGGACCTCTTACCGTAGTCGAACATCTTCTCTGAGCATTAGACACCTTGATGGTGCGTTTCTCGAGCTTCACCTCAAATCCACAGTCAACTCACAAGTGTCGACCTCAAGGCTTTTTTATATCTCTCCTTAAATTTTACAACCAACAGCTGCGAGGTCCTTTCAGCTAGAGCTTGTTCTTGGCCCCTTAGACATCACAAGTTTTGCATGAACTCTTTCTCTTTTACCAAAAATGCTGAGAAGCCTCAACTTGTCTCCTATTTTGCCCTCAAACAGCAAGCTCCTCCTTAAGTCTAGAGACCTTGTCCTATAGGACTTTTGGATCATTTCTGTTCCTCCTAAGGCTTGGCAGCCTACTCTAGAAGCAGGTAGCCATCCCAAAACAGTGAAGAAAGGATGCCAGGGTCTGTCGGAAAGGAAACCAGTACCCTCAAATAACAAAAAAATATAGTAGGAAGTCAGGCGAGGAAAGTTTCGTCATACCTAGTAACAAAAATAGCCGTTGTTCAAACCGCCCAAGAAATGAAGAAAAATGCCAACCCGGGAAGCCCTTAGAAGCTGCCCCTATAATGCAAAACCTTGGGGAAAATTGGCGCAAGACTAGAAAGACGATCCTCAACCTCTGCACTCGCTATTGGGACAAGGACCGGGTGCATACAATGCTAGGTAGCAGCAACAAGACATCCGACCTGCCCTCTTTAGTGATGACAACCAAAACCTGTCCCTTCAAGACAAGTTAAATCTGTTTGAGCCTCTTGGCTTGCAACCACTTTCTTGACTCGACCACCCACCTCGGGTGGTTATGCCCTCTTTTCTCTTCTTGACTGGAAACTTTCCTTCCTCCCTCATCAAGGCAAGCCTTCGCCAAACTGGAGTGCCTTGAGACACTTCGCTGAGGATGGCTCAGGGAGCCCCCGACCTTGGAGGTAAAAATCAGATGGTTTCTTCTCTGGATAATGGCTAGGCTTAAGGACAACATCTCTGAGGAAATGATCTTCTTAAAAAGCAACAAAACTTTATGAAAGGAAAAAAGGAAGGAAAGAAAATACTACTCGTTTTTCTTCAAAAAATAGTCGAAAGTCTGACGTTTAAGATAGAACCCAAACCCAATTAATTCTCAAGGGTTTCAACGTTTGATGTCCTGATCTGAACCTGTAGCTCACAAAAGGCAAGACCTGCAGTTGAGCTCCCATAAATAAGCTCCTTGCGATCACTTGCACAAAAGAAAAAGGATACATGTGGACATAATAGTTTTTTCAGAAAAATCCCTTTGGAAAACCGACAAGTAAAATTAACTAACGCCAGGCTTCACCAAAACTCGCTACCCTAGCATACAAAAAAATAGTGGAATCCCAACCACCTTGTTTCTAGGGATCTTGACCAACCCTTTTACTTGGAATGCTTCGCCTTGAAGAAATAATAAAGTCCCCTGGCTTTTCTTCAAAGGATAAACGTTATGAGCTCAACGGTGAGCTCGCCAATACCGCTCCTTTGATATGTGATATACATAACAATCATGCACGGTATGAAATCCCATTAGCTAAGTGGGCCACAAAAGAACTTAGCATGGCAAGATGAACCTATGAGGACGTATCTACCCAGCACCTGAGGAGGGTCTTCGAGATCCTGACCCAACTCAGTATGCGGGCTCTGGGTGAACATCCTTGGCGTGACAAAGGGTATGACCAAACTGAACTCATTTTCATACGATTAGCTCGTTTAGAAAGAGGATGTGTTGAGTTCTTTGGGTTTAGCAATCGTCGTAGGAGCCATGTTATCGTCCACCAAGGGGTCCATCCCCATTCCTGGGTCGACTTCTAGCAAGCGTGCGATACTAAAGGCAAAATTAGGTATCCCCTGCGGCCTCGCCTAGCCAACTGAGGCACCCCGTTGAGCATTTGTCAGACTTTTTACATACTCTCGCCATGTCATCTAGTTCAAAAATCACTTGAAACATAAAACCCAGTGTTACCGGTAGTCCCACTCTTTAAAGGACAATGACTAACCCATTCGCCCTTGTGTCCTTGTTAGGACGAAAACAAGTCATTTGAATAGACAAATAAAACCAACCTTTGGACACTTGCTAAAACATGCTAGAATAAATCCTGTCATCTTCAAGACACCATTGGACCAAACCATGAATGACATAGCGATAAAAATAAAAGAAGAGAGGGGCACTTACCATATAAATGTCCGGAAAGCGTCAAAAGTCATTGAAGAACTGGCAAATAATCAAAGCATTTGGAGACCAAACGGAAAGGAGCGCACAAGAGATGAAAGCTGGAATAAGGGAGTCAAATTTAGGGCACTCTTTATATGGCTTACCCGACAGGAGGTAATCAGACCATCCAAACCGATCATGTGGCCACATTTAACGTTGGGGAATAACCATCTTAAGTAACGAGGCAGTCACCAGTCAATGCAGGCATCAATTAATTGGCACAGTCCCAACTGACAAAACATTCAATGTGATTGACACAACTCTTTAGAAGCTCAAAATAGAATTAAGAGAAGTATGAAACTTTAGACAATTTTAAGCCTAGGTTATTGAAGGAAGGATGGACTCGTGATGCATGAATCTTCCTCCAATCATGGTTAACACCTCCCATCGATGTGAGCCAAATGCAAACCTCTGGTGACTCAAGGGCTCGAACGCTCAAAAAAATAAGATCAAGATAGAAAACTACCATGATCGGCTGTTCAGCGGAATGATAAACCTTTAAAAGGTAAGGCCAGGTAAAAGTACTAAAGCATAGCCATGCATGCACCTTAGAATAAGACTTAAGTAATATCTCTTATTAACATTCAAAAATTCGATACAAGAGGTTTACTTACAAACCCTGAAAGTCTAAGGGTACAAAAAAAATGCTATTTATCTATGTTGAACTGCGGCGAGGTCCGGGTCTCCACCCTCCGCAGATAAGCAATCTGCCACTCAAGCTCCTCCTTCTTGTGTTGAAGGACATTGTTCACATATTGCAACCACGTAACCTTAAGATGGCTCATCGCCCTCTACCGAGTAAACTCAACAATCTTTTGCTCACTAATATTGACTTCCCAAAGCAACTCATGATGTTCTCGAGTACACTTGGCCTGAGAGGTAGTAAGACACCCCTTCAGCTCCGCTATCTCCCTCTCGGCCCTTTAAAGCCAAAGCTGAGTCATTCCTTGATCCGAGAGAATAGAGTGAGCCTCTTGATGAAACAACATCATTAACTAGAAAAGCTACAAAAGAAAAATGACGGTAAATAACTCGATTGCCTTCATAGAGGATAAAAAAGGGTGAAGGAGTACCGACCTAAGTCTGGTCATGGGCCACTTTTTGTAACAAGGCTACTGGAGGGAGCCTCTAAAGTACAGTCTAGGACTATTTGGACACACCTCCAACAAGGGCATGCATGGGAATGCAAAGGTGGTCCGTAAACTACCCGATCACTTCCTTAAGGTCTGCCCTTGCGGGAGTTGACGACGAACCCATTAATATTTGCCTTGCCATGGTGGACAGGGGAATTAGCCTCTTCCTCCTTGTCCTCCATGAAGGGGTCAGCATCAAAGCCTTCCCATGACTTTTGACAACCCTCATCTCCCTAACACCTAACCGGTCAAGGAAAGGACCTGTAACAAGGATTGGAAAGTCATGTCCAACCCGCTTGTTATGGACTATCGTGTGGACTTCAGCATAGTCAAAGCCCGAGGCATGGCAGCCCTATGTCCCATGCAAAGGGGAAGAAGGCCCCCTAAGAAACCCATTTTGGCTGGCATGCCATGCATTGAATTTGTCAGACAATGATGAATCAGAAGACATCTACTAAAACAAAGAAAAAGAAACGAAACTTATAGAAAGGGGACAACAATTGAAAATGTAAGAAGAAAAAATGATGAACAAACCTGGCCAGAATAAAGGCGGTAACAGAAAAGAAAACTAGCAAGTGGCAAGCAAATCCCCTGGGAAAGCACGAGGAGAGCAAGTAAAAATAAGTCGTGAAGAAAAGAAAAAAAGCAATTTCTAGGCTCAGGAAATAGCAAGACAACAATCTCCTGAGTAGCCACTTGCGAATCCCAATGCATACATGGGGAAAAGAGACCAGCATTAAATGCACCGTCGAAACGCTTGCCAAATATCGCCTAAAAATTGAAGGGGCAGTGTGACTGTCAAACGCGATAAGACCCTTGTAGGCCCTACTCAGCCAACTCAAATCAATAATGATGAAGTTTTCAAAGCTTGCAGCGTCCTTCAAAAATTGGGGGTAGATGTTGTGTGGTAATAAAAATCCAACTCGAGCTCGAGCTCGAGGGAAGCACAAAGATTCCAGCTTGGATGTTGCGCTAAGTAAATTGAGCAAAATACCCACCCAAGACAACTGTCAACTTGCAGCCAGGTGTCAACAAACCTTAATGCTTATTGCAACCCCTAATAAGCTTATTAAATTGCATGGGCACCACATGTAGTACGTGCAACTCCTTCATTTTACTGGTGACTACTCTCCGACAAACTCCAATTAATTATAACTGTAACTAGGATTAAGCATATGTAACGCCCACATCGAGTTACGTAGCTTAACTTATGCCCTTATACTCTTAGTTGAATTTTGTTGAAGTTATTTTGGGAAAAATGTGAAGAAAATCCCTTAAAACTTGCATTAAGGGTAAAATGGTCTTTTCACTCAAAATTAGTTCAAAAAGTGGGGAGTGAAAAGAAGTAGATTTTCATGGAGAATGCAATAAAAATGAGGGCATTAGTGTAAATGACTAAGGGACAAAGATGGAATTTTTAAGAAAGTGCAAGGGCAAAATGGGAAAGAAGGCATATTAATATGAGATATTAAGGGTTCAAGCACACAAACCCTCTCATTCTCTACACCCCACATGCCACTTCTCTTCTCAAATTCTCTCATCTTTTCATCAAATTTCCAAGGAAGATTCAAGGGCTTTTGGTTAGAATTTGGTAGAGATTTGATCCTAAGCATCAAAAGGTAAGGATTCTTGCTATAGATATGAGATTTAATTTTAAAAGTGTTGAATTCTTATAGAGTTTATGCTTAGGGTTTTATAGAAAGAACAAGTCTACC
This sequence comes from Pistacia vera, assembly GCF_008641045.1. Lineage (NCBI taxonomy): Eukaryota > Viridiplantae > Streptophyta > Magnoliopsida > Sapindales > Anacardiaceae > Pistacia > Pistacia vera. The sequence goes on from NW_022196503.1 coordinate 92,888, forward strand.
AAAGATAGAGAGATTCTAGTGGAAGTACTCAAGCATAAGGTAAGTATATGCCACCCAAGTTATGATTTGAGAAATCAAGTGTGTAGAGATTTTACATACATGTATATGCTTATGATTTGAGAATTGTTGATGAAATTGATGAGTTTGATTATTATTTATGAATAGAATTTAGCCATGAGAAGTGGTTTTGGTTGTATGATGATTAATTGAAGTTTGGTTGAAGTTGGAAAGAGTTGAGTAGAATTTTTGGGAGTGCATTGTTTTGGATAGGTTTAGTACTTGTTTAAAGGGAGTTTTACTCCAAATATTGGTGGCTTGAGAAAGAGATAAAATTGTAGTCAAATTAGAGTTTGATTATGCATGCAATATGTTTGATGAAATGTCCAAGAGAAGTGTATGCATGAGTTTTATTCATTTATAAATTGATATGAGTTTGTAGATGGTAGAGGGAAACTTATTTTTATGCTACATGGCATCCTTGCATTTAAACATTTGCATTTAGAAAAATTATAAGCATGAAACCATCTACATGCATATAAATTCATAAGAGCATGAAAAGGCACTAATGAATGTTAAAGAGTAAATAGAAATAAATGAGAATATTAAAGAAGTTCCAAATCTGAATTTTATTTATTCAAATCTGAATTTTATTTAAAGAAGTGTGAAAAGATAAAAAAAAGAATAGGTTGTTGCGACGGGGAACCCGTGGGTGAGAAGAAAAAGAAATTCCCACATACACGCCACCTTAATTGAGTGGCCTAAGAAGAAGAAGAATTTGTACGACCCGTAAGAGTGTATGTGGATAAGGGTTGTACCAAGAAGAAGTTCCTACATGCACGCCACCTTAATTGAGTGGCCTAAGAAGAAGAAAGAATTTGTACAATCCGCAAGAGTGCATGTAGATGAGGACTATACTCACTCACATGGCCAGGGTTCTGAATCCATGCATCAATTGAGTTCGATCGGCAAAGAAAAGAGAAGAAAAGAAAGAACAAAAGAATAAGAAAAGAAAAGAAAAGAATGAGAAAGAAAGAAAGAATAGAATAGAAAGAATAGAAAGAAAGAATAGAACACGGAAGAAAGAAAGCATAGAACATAGAAAGAAAAGAAGGAAAAGAAGAGAAACAGAAAACAGAAAAGAAATTGCATTCTTTATGCATTTTTGCACATGCATCATGACATTTGTTTCTCTAGTTGTACTTACATGTTATTGAGTGAGAAACAAGAACAAAGAAAGAAAGAAAAGAATAGAAAGAAAAGAATAAGAAAAAAAGAAAAGAAAAGAAAAGAAAGAAGAAAAAATAGAGAGAAGTAGAAAGAAAAAACAGAGAGAATTAGAAAGAAAGAACAGAGAGAATTGGAAAGAAAGAACAGAGAGAATTAGAAAGAAAGAGCAAAGATAGCTAGAAATAAAGAAAGAATAGAGGAAGAATAGAGCAAGAGTAGAGAAAGAATAGAGAAAGAGTAGAGAAAGAATAGAGAAAGAACAAAGAAAGAATCGAGAAGAAGAGAAAAGTGTGATGTAAGGAAAGAATTCAGAATATGAGCAACGGAGATAGAAGGGTAGAATAGCGGGTTTACTTACTGAGCAATTAGTGCTCACCCTGTTGTTTTCAATATTTTTGCAGGTAGTAGTTTAGATGCGGTCGCTGTTGCTTGGAATGTCAAGATGCGGAAGGCTCGGGCAACACTGTCAAGCTTCTTGAGAAATTTATTTACACTATGTATGGTTTTGTATATATAAAGAAAAATTAGGCCCATTATTTTATACTCATCTACATGTGTATTTTCGTAATATATATATTTAGTGAGTTTTACTGTTTATTTTACGAGTATACTAGTTAAAAATAGAGTCACTATAGCATACTAATGCCCTAACGCCCTCGATCGTCCAAAACTTCTCAAGGCCCACAGTAATCATTCCACAAACGTATCCCCACTAACTACCGCCATTGCAACCCCTTATAAATACCAAGTTAAAATCGTGAAAAATGGGGTGAAGGCATATAGATAAAGAGAGTAGAAAGATATCATTTTGGTGTTTGTTTTAATCACACTCTCTGTAATCACTCATCTCAATAAAAGAATTAGTGGATATAGGCTTGATTTCTTGCTTGGCTGAACCATTTTAAAAAGCTCGCCTCTTTATTGTTATTATCTGTCAATATCACCTCCAATCCCATTCTTGTCCTAATCATTTGCACTTGTCTTTGCTGATCCCCTAGGATCACGCACCCATCATACTCGGTTCCTTCCAAGGTCAAACGAGTGTCTCTAGTTGACGCATGTTCATGTCTTAACATTCTAGTAAATACGGAATTTCGCATCAACAAAACATAGTCAGGAAATTAAAATAAGGCCAAAATCATCATCTTGTGAACTTAACATAACATCTATCGACGTTGCAGTAAAATAAAAAATCTCAAGTAACCCAAGAATATGATCACAAGTAGTATGAGTTTTAAGATTCCTTGAGCACTAAGTTGTACTTATAAAAGTATCAGGCATCCCCATTGTTGGAATTGGTTCCATCATAAGAAGATGAGACATAATTGTTATGTTCCCTTATAAATGACACTAGTGGAGTGTAATAAATATTTCATCATTATGCATAATCATTATAGGAAATATGTTTTGCAAATCGTCTTCATTATGTATGTCTTCCATTCCAATATTCAACTCTTCCAAACTATAAACGTTGTCAATATCATTAACATAATCTCCTTGTAAACAAAGTTTTTAAACCCAACCTGAGCCTTGACCTAGTCAAGGGGTCAATTCTTGAGTTGGCCAGTCCGGCTAGTTGAACTGACGACCTCAGCATATCCAACAGGTTTGAAATCCAATAAACACACCCCCTGTAATCTGGCCAAGAAACTCTAGTCACCACATATGCAGTCCACCCCTGTGACTACTCCAAACCTTTTTTTGGTCGTTTCTGGTGCCCACATGCTTTTCCCAACCCTCTAGACACCGTAGGAAATCTACTTCATTTTCAACGATTTTCAGTTGATTTCCATCCTACGATCGATCGATCGATCGCATGAGATTGTCGACGCTAACACCACCTTCAGCCTTCCTCGTCACCTCATCCCTTCATAGCTTCGAATGTCATCCTCCTCTACCTACCTATAGCAACTGTCATTGGCCACCGATTCTTTGACTCGACGGTTGCACTGGTGATTCGGCACTGTTTTGCCAATTCAATCGGAGGTCAATCCAGGCTAATGGCGAAAACTGGTTTAGGGTGTCCCCTAATAGGAGAAAGAGCTGGTCGACAGTTGGACAAGCTGGTCCGAGTTTAAAAACATTGCTTGTAAATTACATAATTGTGGAGGAGAATCTACCTAAATATTATCATCATTTTCAACTAGGACCTTATGATGTACTTCTAATTGATTCAATATAGGGTGTTATGTGGTTGACTATGTGGTTCTTGGTTGAATGCTACCACTTGAAAAAAAAATGGTGCCACGTTCACATTTGTAATGCCATCTTAAGCATGGTTGTAGCATACAATGGTGAGTATCTCATAATCTTCATCATATTCAAACTATCTTCAATGAAGAATTCAACATCCTTGTTGTTCTCTGCACTAACGGAATGAATAAGAGAAGGCACTTTGAGTCGGACACTCAAATGTAGATCATGTCGGGTAAAAAAAAAAAAAAAAGCTCTTTGCATGGCAACTACATTAGCTTTGTACACTTAATGTGCTCAGATATCTTCAAAGTTCTGTTCATCCCATGCATATATTGCTCACCACCATCCTTTTGAGGCTGATAATAATCGTTGTAATTCTCTCAGATCTTAATTGCTGCACTTTTTATAAATTCATCAAATCAAATTTCAAATTAGTAGTTCATCAAATCCAATTTGAAATTAGCATCTAATAATCATAATATTGTAGAAAATACATTTGACACAAACTATTCAAGTGATTTCGGGTGATATCAAATGTCCTATAGTTTTTCCTGAATCCATTGGCTAGTGCTCGAAGTCACTCGAATGATCGATCGAATAACAGGATTCGAGTGTTATGTTCAACCTCTAATACCCAATTCGCTTGAATTGCTTGAAATGGCACTTGAATATACTTTACATATATACAACTTTTTGACCTATAAATTGTTAAATAATGATAACAGCTACATTAAATTGCTATTTTAAGGTAATAACATTATTTAACACTTGATATATGCATCCCAAAAGAAAACTCCATTTTAACCCATGCAACTAACTTATCTCTTTAATGGCTTACAAGTTATGTCATATTGAGCTGAAAAACATTTGAATAAATATGTTTAATGAGTTACAATAGACTGATTTGTTGATGATGAGTGATGAACAATTGAATATAGATAGTTTAAGAGTAAGATTGTGCTTCTATAGGTTGTGTTTTGGATAGATGAATAAAGACATGATTAGCTTTTATATATAAGCACAAAATAGACCATAAAATTAGGAAAAGGTTAGATACTTGTGAGAGTTTCAAAAATGGCTACTTATCAATTCACCCATTAAAAAGAGGTTTTTTTATAAATATATATACAATAATAACAAAATCTTTAAAAATCTACAAATAATGTGCTTAGGCTAAGTGAAGCCAAGCTAAATTTACTTGGCCCAAGCTAATTTACCTTAGTAGGCCTAACAGCTTGAGTGAAGTTAGCTTGGGCTTTACTCGAGCAATGGCCATAATGAGCCCAATAAAGTTTTTTCTTCTTCATTGCTTGAGTTTGTTCATCACTAGATTGCTTCATCCAATTTTTAAGTTTCTTCTTGCAGTCAATTTTTTTTTCTAAAATTTAACAAATATGACATGCCATTTTCATTTATCCATCGACCATAATAACCCTTGTCAACCATTATAAAAATTTCATATTATATTACAACATTTTAACCATTCCAATCACAATCCTATTTTGATATAGCCTTAAATCTAAAATACCCTATATCCTAAATATCAAACTTTAAATTGTAAAAAGAACTTAGAAAACATTTAGCTTTGACACCATACTCATGGACATAGATGAATCCAATCTTCCTCATCACTAAAAAGCCAATTCAAACCCAACAACTCTTTGATGAGATATTCCAAATGTTGAAGTAAATTTTTAGCTGAAATGTTAAACTAAAATACTTTTTCTTTATGGTTTCTACCTTTGTTTCTTTGGTGTCGATTAGATTGGAAAATTTTTCGATTTAGCTAATTTTAGAGGCCGTTTTCCAAACTCATTTGGCTGATGTATATGTTTGGGATGGTGGGGGTAAAACCATCCAAAAGCACCCATTCATTGGTAGCCCAGTGTTGAGCTCTCATGTGTTTTGATGTGCCAAAACTAATCAAAAGATTGGTTGGAATCCAACAAAAATGCAAATTTATGACTTATGTCATAACCCAAACAAAAATGGAGATTTCCTCTTAATGGAATGCATGTTCCCCCCTTGATAAAATTCCCAAAAAGCCATTAAAAAAGGAATGACATCATTCCTTATGCCCATTCATGGCTCTGCCAAGTTTGTGCTAAATATGTTCAAGTCGTGCCAAACCGAACAACCAAATCCCATGCCCATTCCAAGCATATCTGAAGACTCAAGCAAAAGACTGAAGCACACATCTAGAGAAAGAACAACAAAATAAATGACTATCCGTCAAGCCCGTTCCATAATGAACGACATCATTCCAATCGTCGCTCACGCCTTTGGAATCTTGACTCCAGTTTGTGATCAGAAAATTAATGCTCATTACACGTGGTAGAATGCCCGTTCCAGTCAAAGTCAAGATTTAGGTTTAGAATTTGTTAGCTTAAATCAAGTTTTGGAATTACCCGAATGACCTAGACGAAGGCTCGTCTTATAATTTATTGAAGATCATTTCTTAAAGAATGACATTATTTTAGGAAGTCGTTCATGCTTCTAGAAAATCAGGACTCTGAAGAATCAAAGTCGAACGACCATTCGCAATGGTAGAACAATCATTCTTGTTAGGGGAACATCACGTTTAATAAAGGGAATAACCATTCCAAGACCTCGAAGTCAACAAAAAAGTGTCTGTTGGTGTTAGGAACAACCGTTCATGATGGTGGAACGCTTGTTCCTTTGAATTCTACAACTTTGCAAGAGTGCATTAAATGCAACAACGACTATATTTTTTTAAAAGAGTTAGTGAGATATAAATTCAATGATTTATTGCTCAGAGAAGTATACATAAGAGAGATAGAAGTAATAATACATCAAGAACATTCTCACATAATACCTTGAGCTCAAAAATCAAAATCATAACTCTCATTTGTACTCATTCTTGAAAATCTTTAGAGAGTACCTTGAACCTTTATTGAGTGTATAAGTCTAGCTTAAGGAAATCGCATAATAAAAAGTAAAAGTGAGCACAGGTAGTGGGTAGAACCATAAGCTACAAGTAGAACCAGAATCGGAACCGGAACCTACCCGAAACTGACACTGTGCGGGTAGGTTCCGGTTCCATTTTATTGGAATTGACATTGCGCGGTTTCAATTTTGGTTCTATAGGTTTCGGAAGTGCAACTGGAACCAAAACGTAGGAAAAGAACCTGAAGCAGGTACTCGGCTTGGAACCTATTTGTGTTTTGGTTTTGATTGAGAAATTTTATGTGAATTGTTATGAATTGATTGAATTCAAGTGTTGCCTTGAGACTAGAGGATTTATGAGTCACATTGGAATCAAAAGTTGAAAACTACTAAATGTAGGTTTTCTTAATTTGTTACGGGTGTATTTGTAAACTTTTAAGGAATTTTTGTTATTTTTTAAACTAATAGGGGGCAATTAATTTTTTATAGGTTCTGATTCCTTGATTTTGAGAACCGAAACGACAGGTTTTGGTTCTATTTCCTTGTTTTGGGAACTGCACTGTGCAGTTCCAATTCTAGTTCCCATAAAAAATGCAAGATACTCAGAACCGGCCACCCCTAATAAAAAGTAGAAAAAGTTTTTTTTTTTTTTAATGACTGGGGGTGTTTAGACCAGCCACCAGGGTAAGGGCTCTGGTGGCATCCCTATTAGGGGTTGTGGGGACTTGAACTCAAGAGACCATATTAGATCCTTCTGGGGGTGTCTGGGCTAGTTGGCCAAGTAAGAGCTCTAGTGGCAAACTTTGAGTTCATTTAGTTGTTGTCTTTCTTTGTTTCTTGATAATCTTAGGATTATACTATTTCCTATTTGATGTTTGTAGGATTTTTGGATACTTCTTATGAGTTTTGTGCCTGAATCGTTACTTAATTCTGCATATTGTATGTTTCAGGCCAGAACATGCAGTTGGAGCAATACAAAGCAAAATTGAGTTTCTGGATCCAGAATCAAGCACATTCCCAAAAATCAGGAAAATTCTGATGTTGATTGGAAGTACCCTCGAAGCTTGTTCATATTAGAGATCAAGAAGATCGAAAATTCAAGTGAAGAAACAAGTGGAGGGCAGTTCAATAAATTTAGCAAAGAAGATCAGAATTTCACCGCGGCAAGCTTTTTTTTCCTTGCCACGGCAAGAAAGTCTTTGGAATTACGAGGAAACTACTTTCAAGTGGATGTCGCGGCGAAAAATTGCAATTTTTGTTTTCTAAAAACGGGGCGTTTTCCTTTTATAGCTTTTTGTCCTAAGGTTTTAGGATACTATATAAAGAAAAGTTAGCCCATTTTGGAAGGGGGTTGACATTTTTGGAAAGAGTAGAGAGGAGAATAAGATTGGAAGGATTTGGCTTTCTAAATTAGAGAAGATTTCTCTCCCTTTTCTTTTACTACTATGTTGAACTCTATTTACTTTATGTATTCACTATTTGTTTTCATTTTGATGATGAACTAACTTGTTATGGGTTAGGGTTATAATGGATCCTTGTTTACAATAATTTAATCTATAAATTCTTGTTATTTTTGGATACTATTGCATGGATTAAGTGTTTATCTTTGTTCTTAATGCATTTGAATATTTGATTTTTTTTTATTCAAATGAGTGTTGAGCATGATGAGACTGAAAAGTGATTCATATGTTAGCTTCTTAAGGTAAATATCATAGATTAAGCGAAAACTAGATATAAATAAACATGATCTATGAAATCTTGATAGGATTCCACTTGCTTAAGGGACTTTGAACTATTAACTTCATTTTGTTGAGTGCGGAAGCTTAATGGGGATAAGTACGAAAATATAGCCTGAGAAGGTATATTTTACAACATAGGGAATCTGATTTGTAATCCTTGCATGAAAATTTGAGAGTAATAGGATTTATAGGTTGGTTGGAGTAACTTGGTGAAATCAAACCCTAACCTCTTTTCTAGAATTGGTAATTGTTTTAAATTACTTAGTTGTGTTAAGATTTAGTTGTTTAATATTTTTTTTAATTTAGTTTTAAATTGGGAAAATTGGTACTTAGCACTCAATCCTCGTGGGAATGATACTCTATTCGTGCCTTCTTTTCTCGCTGACTCTTCGGTGAACCTTTCCGTCACCTGCATACTAGTAAGTGTTCTTACTCTTGTTCTTTGTAGTTTTGTTTGATTTTTTTGCTATTGGTGTGGCCATTTCCATGGCCTAGTTAGTTTTTAGGGTTTAAACCCTTTAACTTGGGTTTTAGGAGCATTGAGACGAGTTGCCACCGGAATCCTTTGCCAGAATTCTTGGTAAGCTGCTGGGAATCTTTATGGCTCACTCACATTTCTGGGTTTAGCTTTAGGTCGCTTGAATGTGAGCTTCTAGATGCTTGAGTTGAAGGAAAGTTTAGATAGGTTACTCGTAATTTGGGATTAACATTTGTTTCTTCATGTTTTAGGTATCCACAAGCGAGCTAACCAATCATGTCATCCACTGACGTCAGCATTGAAAGGCTATTCTCAAAGGGCTCCCCAACAGTTTTGGCTGATAGAGGGGAGAGAGCTCGAGAAGAGCTCGCTGCAGAGGATTTTGAGAAGAGTATGAATAGTGGGGCCAAAAACTCGTAGAAGATAAGTGAGGAAGCCCCTAACGCGAGCCCCTAACAATCAATTAGGTTTAGTAAAGATTCAACCTCATCGGTTGTCTTAGATGGCCTTGAGCAGATAAAGGAGAGTTACACAATTTGTAACTTTCTTTGTGCTCCAAGCAAGTTCTCGTGAAAGAATCCTACCAAAACATGGGTGGCAATCTCTAAGACACTTATGAGGTGTGGTATGCCTATCCCACCTCATTCATTTCTTGCCAACATTTTGAATCATTTCAGCGCTGCTCCCCTTCAATTGACAGGGAATTTGTACATAATAATTGTACGTATGTACATAGCCTACATGTTACATAAAATTGGCGAGCTGTCTGTAGAAGAGCTCGTCCATCTATATAGACTGAAGAAGAATCAACACAAGACCTTTTACCTCTCCAAAGTGAGAAAGACCCATTTGAACGAGTTGGTCAAAGTCCCTAAGAAGCTTGGAAATTGGGATTTTGAGTATTTTTTCTATTTCTCTAAGAGCAATGGCTCTTTTGTCGATGAAGCCTGTAAGTATTCTTGCCTTTTTGTTATAGTCAAGTGTTTTCTGCTCCACTTCTAACTATGTTTGTTTTTTCTTTACAGAGAATGTCGAGCAAAGCTATATCGAGGAAGACTATAGGAGGCGGTTGAGAGCTTTCAACGACCTGCCTACAAGTTCCCACGACAACTGAATTAATCATGCTTCCTTAGTTGAAGGCGTTTAGGTTCTATCCAGATTTTGCAAACTTCTGAACAATCTTTGAGAAAGGTAAAGTGTGTAGTAGCTCGCTTTCTCATATTTTCCTTCATAAGGTGCTGCTGCATTTTTTGTTCTTGTAGAGATGTTAACCAAAAAGCCCCAAAATCTTAAGAAGAAAATGTTAGCCCACACTGCTGCGAAGAAGCAGGCCAAGGCTTCTGCAAAACCGACTGAGGTTGTGACCTCACGGCCCACAGTCAAGAAGATTAAGGGCGAGCTTGAAGGGGCTCCAAGCTCAAGGAAGGTTGTAACTACCTCTAAGGTAGTTGCAAAGAAGGATGCTCCCGAGCTCCAAAAGAGCTCGAAGAAAGATTGCGAAGCTGGGGGAGGGCTTGAAGAAAAAAGTTGTTGAGCCCACAGGAGGCTCAAAGAAGAAAGCTATCAAGCCCATGAAAGGGTCGAAGAAAGTGGTGGTAGAGTCCTATGATTTGGTGAAGGGCTCGACCAAGAAGAAAAAAGCTCTGATGGCTAAGGCTAACGAGCAAATAAGTGAGCAGAGAACCTCGTTGCGGTGACGTGATGAAGAGGAGAAAGATGATAAGCTCGAAGCCAAGATAGATAGGCTGATAGACAAGTTTCTAGAGCATTTTGCTATAGGGGCCTCCGTTGTGAAGGGCGTAATGACCGGGAAGCTCTATGAGCATTATAAAATGATGCCTCCATATGAGTTGCTTTCTCACGGCACATGCACGATCACTAAGGTAAAGTAGCTCATTCCCCCCCCCCCCCCCCTTGATTCTCTTCCTTATTTAGAGTTATTCATCTTTCTTTTTCTTCCTTTTAAGCTTGTATGTTGACCAACTTCTCTATCATGAGTGCTTCGCAATGTTCCAAAACTCGAACAAATCTCAAGAAGAAGTGGAGAAGTTCAAGGAAGAGGCCTTGGAGAAGACAGGAAGTTGGAAGAGGAGAAAAAGGCATTGAGGGAAGAGCTTAATCAGCTCAAGGTGAATCAGACCAAAGCCTTGTCTCTTAAGGAGAGAGAGTTAGACGATAAGCTTTCTTAGGTTGAGGTGGCTAAGGAGTAAGTGACCAAAGACGAGAACCCTCTACGAGGTCTCAACAACAAGATAACCTCCGAGCTTACCACTGCTCAAGGAAAGGCTGAGGATCTAGAGAATCAATTGATAGCTCAAGATGTCGAGCTTTTGTAGACTCAAGAAGATTACAAAGAGGCTACAGTAAACATTGTCGATTTGAAGGAGAACGTAGATAACCATGCGTGGGATACATCAGTATACTTGGTCCAGCGCATGTGGGAGACCTATCCCTTACTTGATTTCTCTTTCCTTCCCTAGGAATACCAAACGAAGATTGAAAAGATGAAAGCCAAGGCCGTGGGTTTGAAGTTCATTTATTCAGATAGCTCTGAGTCTGACAAAGGCTCGGATGGCGGGGATGAGGTCAAAGAAGAGAAACCTATGATTGAGGATGTGAAATTGCCTACTCCAGCCTTGGTTCCCAACGAAGTCCCTAAGGTTGCCAAGGACACTCCTGCTCTGGACAAGCCATCAAAAAGATCCTCCTCCAACTCCAGCAACACCGGATTAAGCTCCAACATGTTTGCCTTAGCCCAGCAGTTTTCCTTTTTTTTTTTTTTTTTTTTTTTTTTGTAATATCAATCGAACAATCAATAAAGAAGATTTACAAGTATATTCATTTACATTTTCATTACTGTTAATCATCATAGTCCATTTGACCAAACTAATTGATAAAATCAAATTTTGCTCTTAAGTTATGCATTTTCCGCTCTCTTAACAACTTTTTAACAAACCATGAGAGTCTTTTCTCGCGATGATGTTGAGTTAGAGTTGTTCATCTCGAGTCTTAGTCGTTGATTTTAATTGACTTTCTCATTGACATGCTTTTCTCGGTTTTTTCCGAGTTGCTTTTTCATCAGGTCAAGGAATACACCCTTGTTGAGCTTGGATTATGGCGTGGCTATATAACTAGGCCACCTTTTTTAGCTTCAACTTTCTTGGCAGTAACTACTTAGATTGCTATCTTAATGGACACTTAAAACATAACTTGATTGTTTGATAATACTTGTTTTTTTATTGATGACATGTTGGCCATAAATGGCCTTACAACTTATACTAAATAATAACAAAGACATAAATTAAAACAAAAGAACTATACCTGAGTTGATTACTGATAATACCTCCCTAGATGCTTGGCGTTCCAATATCTCAAGACAGCTATGCCATTGAGGTATTCTAAGTGAAAAGTTTCTAGTGTGAGCTTCTTTGAGATCTTGAAAGGACCTTCCCATTTGGGCGCAAGTGCCCCCCAAGTTTGCATCTTTTACCCTACGAACAATTTTCCTTAGGAATAGATCCCCTACCTAGAAATTTTTGTTTCTTACTTTTGAGTTGAAGTACCTTTTCACCTGTTGTTGATACGAGGCTACTCTTAATTAGGATTTAGTATGATGTTCCTTGATCTGATCTAACTTTAAGCATAAGAGCTCTTTATTAATATCTTTGTTGAAAACTCTCCGAAGCGAGCTAATTCCAACTTATACTTGGGTCATTGCTTCACATCCATAAGGGAGCGAAAATGGGGTCTCTCATGTCGAGCTCCTGACTGTGGTTTTATACAACCACAACACTTCCTGTAACTCGTCTACCCATCTCCCTTTAAGGGAGTCGAGCTTTTTCTTCATAGTGTACTTGATCACTTCGTTTATCGCTTTGACCCTTTAAGGGAGTCGAGCTTTTTCTTCATAGTGTACTTGATCACTTCGTTTATCGCTTTGACCTGACCGTTAGCTTGGGATCGATAGACTGTTGAGAAGCTTTTCCTTATGCCGAGCTTTTCACAAAATGATTGGAAATCTTCACAGTTGAACTGTATATCATTATCAGTGATAATGGTGTGTGAGATCCCAAACCTACAGATGATGCCGTGGTAGACGAAATCCTTCAGTTTGTTTGACATTATTGTCACCAAAGGCTCGACTTTTGCCCACTTAGTGAAATATTCGATTGCAACCACTACAAACTTCACTCCTCATTTTCCCTAAAGTAACAGGCCTATCAAATCGATTCCTCAAATTACAAATAGCCATGAGTTTGTCAGAGTTGTCAGTTCATGGGGCGGAGCTCGTGGAATGTCAGCGAATCTCTAACATTTGTCGCATTTCCAAACAAAGTCAGTTGCGTCATCATAAGCTATCGGCCAATAGTATCCTTGTCAGAGTACTTTGTATGCCAAAGACCGCCCCCCAACATGATTTCCATAGCTCCCCTCGTGGATTTCCCTCGGAATGTAGTCCGCCTTTTCGTGGTCAACACATTGCAATAATGGAGTGTTGTAACCTCGCTTGTATAACTTCTCATTGATGACGATAGAGCGAGTTGATTTTGCACGGAGGGCTCTAGCTTCATTTCTTTCTTCGGGAATTATTCCATCCTTTAAGTACGCCATTATGGAATTCATCTAGCTATACCTTTGCCCTATTGTCACTATTGCTTCTTCTAATGTGAGGATAATGGGGCTTTGTAAAAATTTAACTGGAATTGAGCTTGTAGCTTCTTTACTCATTGCCGAGGCCAGGCAAGCTAAAGCATCGACCATTAAATTCCGTTCTCTAGGAATCTGCTGCACTGTATAGTTTATAAAAGACTAAAGCTTGAATTTTACCTTGCGGAGATATGATGTCATTCTTTCTTCCTTGGTTTGGTATTCCCTAGAGATCTTATGTACGACAAGCTGAGAATCTCTATAGATCTTGATCGATTCTACCCCCATTTCTTTGGCCAAACGGATTCTGTGAGCATGACCTCATACTCTGCTTTATTATTTGAGGCGGCAAAACTGAATCTGACTGTAGCCCAAATTGGATCCCCCTCAAGACCCTCAAGCAGGAGTCTTACCCCTGCTCCTTTTTCAATGGAAGACCCATCCACATACAAGGTCCGTTGCCATAGACTATCGAGCTTTTCCTCCACTAAACTATTCTTATCAGAAGTGCTCGCTTCAAGCGAGCTTATTTCCCCTTTGGGTTGGTAGAAGAACTCTAAAATAAAGTCTGTCAATGCTTGCCTTTGATTACCATTCTCGAGAAGTACTTGATGTCATGCTGGCTTAGTTCCATTGTCCACTAGAGTAACCAACCTGATGCCTCAAGCTTCTGCATCACTTTCTTAAGTAGAAAATTTGTAAGCACGTGCATAGTATGTGCTTAGAAGTATGGTCACAACTTTTTGGCCGCCACAAAGAATGTTAAAGTGAGCTTCTCTATCTTCGAGTACCTCGTTTCAGTATCGAGCAACCGCTTGCTCACATAGTAGATGAGTCATTGAACTCCCCCTTCCTCACATATCAAAGTCGCGCTAATCGTGAACTGTGAGACTGATAAATACAACAGAAAGGCTTGCTCAAGATGGGCTTTGATAATAATAGTGGCTACCCTAGGTTCCTTTTCAATTCCTGGAATGGTTTCTCGCATTCTTCTGTCCACTTGAAACCCTTATTGCCCTTCAAGGTCTCAAAAAATGGTAGGCATCTGTTGGTTGCTCAGGAAACAAACCTACTGAGTATAACCACTTGCCCTGTTAGGCTTTGAACTTGCTTTATCTTGGTTGGGCTTTGCATGTTTAGTAAGGCCTGAATTTTCACTGGGTTGGCCTCAACGCCTCGCTGGTTCACCAAGAATCCTAAGAACTTTTCGAAATTACTTTGAAAGCACACTTCAAAGGATTTAGTCGCATCCAATATTTTTTGAGGATACTGAACATCTCGCCCAAGTGATCAATGTGGCTTTCTACGACCTTTAATTTGATGAACATGTAGTAGATGTACACCTCTATGGTTTTGCCAATGTGTTCAGCAAACATTTTGTTAACTAAATACTGATAGGTCACTCCAGCATTCTTCAGTCCAAATGTTATAACCTTGTAACAATAAATATCTCGATCAATAGTAAAGGAAGTGTGTTCTTCATCGGGCTAATACATCGAGATTGGGTCGTATCCTGAGTATGCATCCATGAAGCTCAGTAGTGTGTTCCCTGCTATTGCATCACTAGTTGATCAATCCAAGGTAGCAGAAAGCTATCTTTGGGACACGTTTTATTGATATCAGTGAAATAGACGCAAGTCCGCCACTTGCCTATCTATTTCTTCACTGGGTTGGCAAGACAATCTGAATACTTTACTTTTCTTATGAAGTTTATGTTTAAGAGCTTATCAACTTCATCCTTGAGTGCTTAAGATTGCTTAGAATCTATCGATCTTTTTTTTCTGCATAATTGGTCGGGCTTTAGGGTCGACGTTCAATCGGTGGTAGGTTCGGAATCCCTTATACTATAATTTCTGATAACGAGAAGCAGTTTGACAGTGAGGACTTCAAATCTTTCTACGAGTGGCTTGACATCAAGAAGAGCTTTGCCGCAGTTTATCGGCCTTAGGCCAATAGTCAAGTAGAGGCGGTAAACAAGGTCATCAAGTACACCATAAAAAAAAAGCGCAGCGCCCTGAATGAGAGATGGGCTGAAGAATTGCTCGAAGCCTTGTGGTCTTACAGAATGACAGCCAAGAGTTCGACAGGTGAAACCTTGTTTTCTTTATCATACGAGTGTGAAGCAATGACCCCAGTTGAAGTGGGAATCAGTTCATTTTGAAGGGAAGTTTTGAACGAGGAAGTGAATGAAGACCTTCTTCGCCTGAGACTAAACTTGATCGAAGAACATCGGGCCAAATCTTAGCTAAGGCTCGCCTAATATCAGCAACGAGCCAAACGATAGTTCAACACCAAAGTCAAAAACAGAGATTTTGAAGTGGGTGACCTAGTTCTAAGGAAGGTCATCCAGGGTACCCAAAACCCGAATTGGAAGGCACTTGGGCCCAAATGGGAAAGTCTTTTCAGGACCTCTGAAAAGCTCGCACTAGGATCTTTCCACCTGGAATGCCTTAACGGCGAACCAATACTACAAGCTTGAAACGCTGAGCATTTGAAAAGGTATTACTAATAAGCAGCCTTTGTTTTTCTTTTAATCATTTGTTGTAAGGCCACTCATGGCCAAAGTGCTTTATCAACGAGAGAGGTATTATTCATAATCTTTCTTTGTTCATTATTGATGTTTTAATTTGTTTAGCATTTAATTATCGCTTCAAAGATTGCGATCTACGCAATAGCATTCCAAAAAGAAAACTCGGAGTCTAGAGTCCAGAAAAGGCAGCTTATCTCAAAAAGCCACTCCAAAATCCAACTCTGTAAGGGTGAAACACCCTAAATCGACAAAGTTAAACTTAAAAAAAAAAATAAAGAAAAGACACATCGAAGGAAATCGGCCTTAAGCCAGTGACCAAAACTCAAAACAAACAATAAATCTGAAGTTGAAGTTATTTGTTGTGTAAGATTTCCTCCCACAATTCTGAAAAAGCTCTTCAAGAAGCAGGCTACGCATAACTTGGATCAAATTTGGCACATGTCCAAAAAAGCTCTTCAAGAAGCGAGCTACTCATAACTTGGAGCAAATTTGGATATTTTATAAGTCCAGTTAGGACACTAAATGACTATATAGGATGATAAAGAATTTGTTTGACAAGGATATAATGAAATATCTTCTTTTCATTAATAAAATTATATTACATTCGAAAAAAAAGAGAAAAAGAAAAAATATGTAATCTTTCAGGTAGCTGGCGGAGTAGAGGCATCAACCTTGACCGGTTCGAGGAGCTCGTCGCTGACGGTTCCTCGATGGAAGGAATGGCAACAGTTTCTTCAAGGTTGGGAGCCTCGCCTAGGGGAAGTATAGTTAGGGGAGTCGAATCCTCGACTTCTTGCTTAAGCATGATCTCCTCTTCACCTCAACTTAACCTCTCCTTCACCTCAACCATCATCCTTGGAGTCGTCCGAATAGACGTACGCCATTCCTTAGGCTTTGACCTTCATCCTCTCAACTTCTTTCTGATAAGCTCGTGGAAGGAAAGAAACGTCGATTAAGGGGTGGGTTCCCACAACTTCTAAATGAGGAAGACCGACGTCTGCCAAGCTCGAGTAGTGATGGCCTCATTCAACTCCTCTATTTGAAGTCTGAGTTGCCTAACCTCAGTTTTGGCCTTCCATCGACCTTCTACCTCCTAAGCAAGGTCGAGTGAGGACTATTTGAACTTGGCCTCCGATTCTGAGGTAGCCTTTTGAGTCGAGGAAAGCTTAGAATTTAGTTCATTATTAGCACCTTGCTACTGTGCCAAATTCTTCTCAGCTTCAATTGTCACAGCTTTAGCCTTAGCTCATGTGACCTCGCTCACCTTAAGCTTGTCAAGGAACTCCCTTTCCTTGACCCCAAAGGTCGCCATTTCCTCCCTAAGCCACTCAAGCTCAGCTTGCCTGGCTTCCTTCTCGTTCTTTATAACCTTGGCCTTAGCTAGAGCATCCTCTTTCACCGTCTTTGCCAGTTACCAACCTTTGTGAAAGCCCTCCAAGTTGGCATAGCTCTCGTTGTAGAGAAGCCTGTTCGCCATTGTAGCCTAAAAAAGATAAGACAGAAAGTTAGCAAGAAGTAAGGATAACACGCAAATAAAAGAAAAGAGGGGCGAACTACTGATACCTTTGCCGCATAACTGCACACCAAGGCCAACATCTCGATAGGAGCTGCATCCCTAATGGCCGCAAATGTTCACGGGATGACCCTATCCCTGGCCGTTGCAACCCCAAAGCTAATATGGTTAGGGAGTTGGTCGATCAGCACGTCGACCGTAGCTTGGGTTGCTTTATCCGTTTTCTTGCTTTTTGGCTAGGACGAGCTAGACTTACTCCCCCCAACAACACTAGCCTCACCCGTAGGAGCAGACTTGTTCTTGGCAAAATTCTTGGCCACTAATTTCTTTGGGCCATCAACCTGCATGGTGACCTCTTTACCTGAGCCATCCAACTGCTCAGCCACCTTTTGCTTACTCGAGCCTCTAGTAAGCTCGGGTGCTTTCTTTACTGGCCTCTTTTGGGGCTCAAGGGTACTTTTCCCACCAATTGCCTTTAAGGTAGTTGTGAGCTTTTTCGCGCTTGGGCCTCCCCTAAGCTCACCACCGCTGCTTTTCACGTCGGCAATATCAATGGGCTGCTTCATCGCCAAAACAGCCAATGTCTTCTTGGTAGCCACTGAAGTGGCCACATTTTTCTTAAGGCCTTTTGGATTCTCAGCCCACATTTCTGCAAAAAAGAAGTAAACAATGAGCAATCTATCTGTGAAAAAAAAAATTGTGAAAGCACGGAAAGCGATCCTTGTACGCATGGAAAGTCGAAGTCTTACTCGCTTCCGAAGTGAAAGCACCAGTCTCCCAGGTTTCGTAGAAGAAAAATTGTGAGTCCCAATGCAAGACCTTTTTAAGGACATCGACCAGCCCATTGAAACGTACCTTCCTTGTCTTGGAAAGGTAGTAAGTCTGGTCTTGCCCTTTTTTGAGCCTATACAAATGGATGAGCTCCTCGATGGATGGCTCGCCCAAATCAGCAATCATGTATGTTAGGTACAAACCTATGATTATGATGTATGAGTTCCCAGAAAGCTAGAAAGGAACGATGTTGAATTGCCTTAGAATGTTGTCGATAAAAAATAGGGGGAATAGATACCCCACATCTCAGAAGAGTCTCAGAGATTGCCAACCATCCGGGCAGGGGATTCTTTCGATAAGAGCCCCCCAGAGCCGTCAAATTAAGCTACGGCACATAGACCGCTCTTATGTGCTCTAGATCCCCGATAGTGATTGAGGATTATGGTTATCTTCACAACCTATGGATTGAATACCGCTTGGATTGAGCCAACTGTATAAAGCCTGCCACATTAGGGTCCAAACTTCTTGCGACAACTTCCTCGAAAACCTCAGGGATTGAACCCTTGAGGATTGTCGAGCCCACAGGTGAGTCAAACATGCAATTAATTGTGTGACTGCTGGAAAAAGACATAGTTATAGCTTGCTTTAGGGTACCTGAAACAGAAGCGAACATGTGTCAGAGCATGAAAACCTTAGTGACCAATCCACACTTGCTTTCAGTTCAGGCACCCAAGATAGCTCGCACCACACAACGAATGCATGTGACCTACCCAGGGTTCCAGTGGTCACTGCGATAAACCCTCCTTAAACCCAAGACCATCGCAGACAACTAAAAAACCTTACTGAAGCCCTGGGAAACTCAATGCGGCCACAACAATGGTCACCCTTTGACACGAAAAATCAAAAAAACAAATAAAGAGAGGGAAAAGAAGCCTTATCGGAGCAAGAGAAGTGCAAGAACTTGCTAGAAAGAGCACCACGACAATGACGAAATAGCAGCAGAATGATAAGAACGTTAGAAACCTTTCATGGATTGAATAAGTATTCTGACAACTTCGCTAGCTTTTATAGTGGTTTCATGGGAGATGAAAAGGCGGGGTTCAATCATAGCTGTCAATCTAGGGTGAACCTCGACCCTTCATTCGTCTAACAATCTCTACCCTTAGACGTAGCCACGTGTCATCCATCCACGAGGGCGACAAACCGTCAAACTGCCACAATGATAATCGTCGCTACATATTGCATTAAATGCGGCAGCCTTTGGCAGTCATGTTTCATTGTGCGTGGGTGACTACAACTGTCAAACTTTTCGAATTCTAAATTTGTCAAGTATCAGAGGAAATAAAAATCCAAGTGTGAAGAACATCAATCGGGCATAAGGTCAACCCTGAGATCTTGATCGAGCATGCATTCGGTGATCTGCTAGTAATGTCGAGCTTGATATCAAATCAAACAATAGTCTTTGAAGCCCGAAACGAGCATCAAACACTAGGGGGTAGATGTTGTGTGTGATTCTTCTACCAAGCTCGAGCTACCGCGAAGACATAGCTTGACCTGGAACTAGTTCAACTCCAACGATTATCCAACCTAGCATAAACTCATTGAGATTTAGCTCGACCTAGCAAAAGCTAGTCGCGAAAAATTCGTGCGATCATTTAACCAGTTCCTAGATAACTCTAGATCCCAGGTATCTCAGTAAGAATCAGATTGACAACAATCTTCACACAATCACAACGTCGCTAGAATATCGGAATTGCATTTCAAATCAATTGTAATCCCTTTATTTTTGCTCTTTCCTTTGTACAAACATTGTATATAAACCCCCTCCAATGATGAAAAGGGGGTTATGAAATTTTGATAGAACTTTTATTGTAAGCTCTCACAATAAATACAAGAACAGTGGACGTAGGCTTAAGAGTTTACCTCACCGAACTACTTTAAAAATATCATCATCATCATTTACTTTTTATGTTTTTTACTTGCCCATCGCTGATTATTCGTAATCACGTACACACTAGTTTCGATCCCACCAAGGTCGATCGGATGACTTTGGTTGGTGCAAATTTTCGTATCAACAACTACAACTATGCATAATTATGGTTTGACATGTTTCTTATTACATTTTTATAATCATATTGATGATTCTACAATGAAATTTGGAAGTCAGGAAGACTTTTATCTATTATAGTCGTAATAACATGTATGGTTAGGCAATGGCTTCTTATATATGTACAATATAATTTAAGGCTCAGCGTAAGAACAGGAGTAAAAACACATAACAGTGATGTTTAAATCATCGTTCGACAATGTCTTATTACAATAATATGATCAAATTTAAGGTTCAGCAGTGACTTATTAGAACTATATCGTCTAACTTAATGTTCGACTTATCAACAATAATAAAAATATATAACAATGATGTCTAAACCATTGTTCGGCATTGGCTTATTACAATTGTACAGTCAAATCTAACGTTTGACAACTAGCTTATTAGAATTTAATAGCAAACAAAGCTTATGTCTCGGCAGTGTGATTGTGAAATCAGATCAATAGGAAGTAAATTGCAACTATGAGAACAAATTTTATGTTTCTAAAAGAAACTATATAGCAACCATTAAGAGTGATTGAACATGCGTATTACAATATAATACTGAAAAGAGTTCAGGAAAATACATTACCTTCAATAGGATGTAAATTGCAACTATGTGAACAAATTTTATGTTTTCACCAATAGGACATACCTTCATCAAATAACAATGAAAAATATTAACAATAATCTGGCAAAAGTAAAAGATAACAATTATCTAACAATTTAATATTGACTATCTCTCTTTCTTCTGATTAATTATGTAGCAAACAGTTAATGTAGGAAACTCTTAATATATATAGAATTCCACATAATGAATCCCTTAATATTCAAATAAATATCTCTAACCCTTCATATTAATTTCACATAAACATTATCACATTATCACATAACACATACAACGTATCCCTTCATATTCACAAATTTCGATAATACACCTTATCAATCCCTTCACATTTACATTCATTCATATTAACATATATGTAATCCTTCACATTAAATTTAATAAAAACAGTGAATAACATAAAATTCATTTTATCAGCCCGAAAATGAATTTTAAGTCATACATCAAGTTCTATTTGACTTTAAAATATAATTGTTGAACTATTAAAATTATTAATGGAATAACACAATGATATAAAAGAAGTAAACGGATAGCAGAAATTGTATTGTAACTATCAAGACCTTTCTTTTTTTCTTTCTTTTTTTTTTTTCGATTATATATATCTACATCAAATTAATATAAAGAATATTTACAACAAATGAGCAGGAGTTATAAATACATAACAATTATCTAACAATTGTCGAATATATTGCAACTATCAAGACCAATTCATCTGGTCTATTAAAATTTTATAGTTAAAAGAGTTAAGGGCATTACATTACCTTTAACAAGAAGTATATTGCAAAGTTGAAGATGGTATATATAAAGATTTTGAATGAAATCGGTTGTCTTTTTTTTTCTGTACTTTGAAGCAGTTACATGTGGTGAGGAAAGGTAAAAAAGAGATGTTTTGATACTGAATTCAAGTATTGGGAAATTAAAGAGAATAAGGTTTTCCTCTGTTAACTTTAAGATGATATAATGATGCTTATCAAAGTTCTCCAAATGCTTATAATACAATGTATAAATCTGTTAACATTCACTGATACGAAAAATACAACGTATAAATAACACATACAACATATCCATTCACATTCACAGGCTTCATTTGCAAGCACATCAAAGACAACAGTTACATCGTATCAAACCTTTAATTTTGAAATAAATGTCTATATGCATTAATAAATTAACTCTAAAATATACATATAACAGCATGAATTCATATCTTGGATTGAAATTAGTTGCAAGGGTGAGAGAGGTAATCAATGTCGATTTGTGGTTCATATAAATACCTGGAGGAACGACATTAAAAAAACAAAAATTGTTTGGAAACGATGATGTTCTAACTACATCTCGTCCCTTTACGTGGTTTATATTTTAAACCAAATAATTTGCTTAATGTACTAAAATACAGAGCGACAATTTTCTGCAGATAGCCAAGAGAAAAAGAAGAGTTAGATATTTAAGAATTAATTGACAATTGTATGTTTAACAATAAACATGTTCCAAGACAAATAGTTTGATATAAATTTTTATTTGAAATATAGATATTTTGAAAAAATAATACTAATTAAGGGGTGAATTTGTTAATTTATTAACCTTTGTTATTATTTTATAGGTATACAATATAAGAGTTTATTAATTGTGAATATGTTTGGATTTGAAAAATTTAAAATTCTTCAAAATGTTGTCGTTTAATGTATTGAGCGTGTTTAAAAATAATTTGGGGGTTTAGGGCAGTTTCTTTTCAGTTCTGATTCCTGTGCATTCCAATTGTTTCACACTCTGTTGTTAATAGTTGAATTAATTAGGATAAAATTGATTGATATTTTCATCACCGTTTTCTTCTGCCTTTGACATCAGTTTGTTGGTAAGTGAACTTTTTTCCTATTCAAATTGTCTTCAATTCCAGTTGCTATTTGAAAATTTTTGTTTTAGAAATACCCAGCACTGTTACTTATGTTTTTTTGAATTTTCGAAGTGAATACAATATCTGATGATTTTGATTTGTTACCTTGTGATGCACCACACCTCCTTCTGGGTTTTTTACTTTCTACAAAGAATAATGTTAGCCTTATTCACTCTCCCTATTCACTTCTCTTACTCAAGGTGAGTAAGAGAAGTGAGTAGGGAGAGTGAGTAAGGCTAACATTACTCTTCTACGATTCATTTTTCCAATGTGGTCTTGTTCCTCCTTTCTCTCCATTCGTTGAAGAAATAATGATTACTTATAACCTTCTGTCGAGTCATATATATTCATCCAAATGATTGGAAAATAGTTTTAAGTTTTGAGGTTCTATGCTTGATGCATAAAATCAAACCTACTTTTTGTATTTTTAACTATTTTCATCCAATTAAAAAGAGACCGAATAGCCTTTTTATTTTATTGAGAGTAGGAAGGATATATTTTTGTTATCAGGATTGTGTAGTAAGCTGCGAGGGTGGAATGATAGGTATTTTTTTTGGGTTGTAAAAAAGGGTGGGGTGGATTACCAACTGAGTGGACAAATGCTAAAAAACCAGAGAATGATGTCAGCAACATTGAAGGAGATGAAACTACTATCAAAACATTAGAAGAAATGATTCAGAATCAGAAAACATTTGACATTTCTGATATGCTAAAGAGATACTCGCATTTTCAATCCAAAAAAGGTATTATAATTTTTAATACAGTTGGTTTTCCTTTAATTATTAACTTTTTGAAACTTATTTTATTTATTTATTATTTTTTTTTGGTGAAAGTAATATTTGAAAAAGCTGTACCAATTTCAAAAACTTCAAAATCAATTTGGGGGGAAGTTTATTAAAAGGCCATTTCAAGTTTGCATTTAATTAAAAGGCTATCAAGTTTTAAAGTGTTAACTCAATAGCCATATTATTGATTAAGGGTAATTAGTGCTTAATTAGGATTAATGAAGTATTAAGTAATCTTTTCAAAATTATACTATATTCCCACAAACTCGAAATTGTTGCAAACAAACCCAAACACCTTCCCACCATTAACGCATCTCTATCTCTGCATCTTCTTCTCTTCTTCTTAGCTTCGTCTACATCTTCTTCTTCTTCCTCCTTCCTCTGCATCTTCTTCTTCTTCCTCCTTCCTCTACAGCTTCTTCTTCCTTATTCCTCTATATCTTCTTGTTCCTCCGCCATTAACACTTTATTCTTCCTCCACCATTAACATCTTCTCCGCCAAAGATCCCCTTCCTCCTCCTCCTGACATTTCCTCTAAGTATGTGTATTTCCTTTTTACATTTTATATTTAGATTTACAAAGATTTAATAATGGATAGGGTTTGGGTTATGATTTTGATTTAGTTGTTTTGGTTGTTGGGTTGTGTTTGATGTAATGCAAGTTGAAAGGAGTGAAATTTGTTGAAAATTTATTCTGGGTATGTGTTCTGGGTATGATGGAATCGATTGTAGGTGAAGATGACAGAAAATGTGTTCTGGGTATGATGGATCACTTAAGCGATCTGTTATATCGCTTAAGCGATCTGGTAGGTCTGGTAATGCAGCAGATAGATCGCTTAAGCGATCGGGCAAAAGTCTGGTGTATAGGAGCAGATCGCTTAAGCGATCAGTAAATGGCATAAGATCGCTTAAGCGATCATGGTTATTTATACTGGATCGCTTAAGCGAGCAATTGTATTGCTTAAGCAATCCAGTATAAATAACCATGATCGCTTAAGCGATACAACAGACCATATAGGCATTGTGCAGATTCTTTTTAAAATATTTGAACCCTTAGTACAACATTTAAGAATTTTTTTTTCTTGCATTACAGGTAGTTGGCTATTATTACACATGGGACAAATTGTTTTGGGTGTTGAATATTTTGGTGAGTCGGTGGAGGAAGCACGTAGCTGGCAGTGGATTGGGAAGAGCAAAGAAGCTATACCAATTGCTGTGAGCACAAAGGTTAGTTTCGATGAGTTGATTGATGAAATAATTAGAAGAGGTAATTTGAGTTGCTCGCGTAGTGATATAGTTGTGAAGTATCTTTTAAGCCGAGTTCCTGAAAATTATAAGGTACCTCCTGTTATATTAAAGTCGGATGAAAATGTGAAGTTATATATGATTGATGTGGCCGATAATAGAACACGGACCCCAAACATAATAGAACACAGACCCCAAACATCTGAATGAACTAATTCAAAAGGGACACTAACCCGTTTGTTGACTCTTGGACTTGAAGGAAGATGGTGGTGTTTGGCAAATTGACATGACTCACAATCTAACGAAGATAAATTATTAAACTAAGGACATAGTTTCTTTAACAATGGTAAAGAAGGATGTCCTAACCGACAATGCGCCTCAAAAGGGGTCAAAATACTAGAACATGCAATGGTTCTAGGCAGTCAAGGATGTAGAGCCCTCCAGATTCATGTCCTTTACCAATAATCTGCCTCATCGTAAGATCCTAAAATAGGCAATGATCAGGGAAAAATGAGATGCAACATTTAATAGCACGAGTGAGTTTACTCACAGAAATTAAATTAAAAGTGAACTGTGGTCGACTCAATATGGAGGATAGGGAAATTAACGGAGTAGGGTTAATAGACCCAGACCTAAGAACATAAGAAGTTGACCCATCAGCTAAAGTAACATTAGATGAGGAATTATGTGACTAATATGTTGAAAAGAGACTAGGATTACCTGTCATATGATCTGTGGCACGAGAATCAATGACCCATTTGGAGGATGAGGAAATAAGACATGTATTTGGTTTACCTGACTCGGCGAGAGCAGTGATGGAAGTAGATGAGGACTTCAATGACTCTTGATACTGAGAAAACTTGGCAAACTCATCAGCTGAAATCATAATCGTCTTCTTAGAAGTAGTAGCAACATGAGCTGACTGAGTTTTTTGGTCCTTATTTTGTAACTTTCTACACGTGCACTTTGTATGATCGGGTTCATGACAGTGGTAGCACACAATCCCTCCTGACTCCTGACTCCGATTATCACGATTATTCGGACCCCCTCCTCTATTATTGCTCGTGTTATATGAATGCCTAGTGTCATTATTCTGACTTACAAGAGCACTACTCGACTAAACAGATGGAGTACTTTCTGTATGAAGTACCCTAGTAAATACGTCTTGGAGGGAGGTAATCTCAGAACCGGCGAGAACCTGAGATTTAGCAGATTCAAACTTAGAAGGGAGTCCAGCTAGGAAACTCATAACCACCATTTTCTCTCGTTGAGCTTGTTGAACTTTCACATCAGCATTCACCAGTAAAAGGACGTTGAATTCTTCATATATCCTTTTAAAGTCCATAAAATAGGCCGTAAGAGACCTATCTTGTTGCTCAGCTTGATAAAAGGCTTTGCATACATAAAAAATACGAGAAACATTCTCTTTCCCAAAATACAAAAAATCTAGATAGTCCATCAACTCCTTCACATATTCACAATGATTAATTAAACCAAGTACCTCACTATTGATGGAGTTTTGTATCTACAAGAACAATCGGCCTGTCAGGAAACGATCCATTACCCAGCGGAAAACAAAAAATATTTACGACATGGATCGTTCTATAGAACCAAGATTAGGGCACAAATTTACAGTTTATATATAGAATAAGAATCTGCAGAAAATCAGTTTAGAGTTTAAGAAATCATATGCAAGTTTGGAGGCTCCTCCAACTTGTCTCTGAGCGTATTTTGCTGTCGACCCAATGTAGGATCGAACCGGTGTAGTCCACACGAAGATAACCTCAAGGAACTAAAAAGGGATTTGCTAGATCCTCTTTAGCCTTTAAGAACCAAGAAGAAAAATCAAAGCAATTTGATTCAAGCAAAAAATACAATCTAGCGTGGAGAGTGTTTCAAGGGGCTGGAGTGTTTTTCTTTTTTTCAATGAATCAAATGAGTGAATGAATATCTCTCCATCTAATTCACAAAAAAACTTACACTTATATAGTGCAAGTGTAATTGCCCTATTCCCTTGTGGAATAGGCTTGGGCTCCAACCCAAACACCCCTTGTATCCAAACATTCCCATTTAGATATTTTAATTTTAATTTATCATTATCTCAATTAAATTAAATTAATATATATTATAAATATATATTAACATTTAACAATAATGATAATTTATTTAAATATATGCGAAGACATATTTAAATGTAATCTCACTTATTTAATTTTAATATCAAATTAAATAAAGGCTATGACCTCAGCAAATTTAATTGTAGTGTGAAATTACGAAAATACCCTTTTGCCTAAAAATACGAAAACGCCCTTCATTGGCCCTTAAATTATCTTCTATATGTGTGATCCATATGTTCCTCATCATACCGGCAGTGTGTAGTATCGTGATTAACACCAATTAATCGTCTCACTACACACAGACCAAGATTGGCCCCTAGCAAGGCAGCATGGCCACCCGATAGATTTGGATTCAGTGAATTAGCTACCTGTCAACGATATGG
Organism: Pistacia vera; assembly: GCF_008641045.1. Classification (NCBI taxonomy): domain Eukaryota; kingdom Viridiplantae; phylum Streptophyta; class Magnoliopsida; order Sapindales; family Anacardiaceae; genus Pistacia; species Pistacia vera. Next base: position 120,024 of record NW_022196503.1, read on the forward strand.
TTACCGTACAATTCGATCCTTTCATCATCCGTTATCTCAACGAGACCGAGGCATAGAAATAGTGTCAACCTTCGGTTACTCTCGATATTATGGATTCATTTACTGGACCAATGACCAGCATAATAAACTGGATAGAGCAACAACTCAATCCCATTGTGGCCATAGTTTTAGTGTCATTGCCATATACTGAATTGTGCCATGAGATAACTTCTCCCGTACCTGGGAGTGATGAATCCTCTGTCTATCCACCATAGTTTTGATACACTTCTTTATGCATCTAATCACCACCATATTGATAGCTCTAAATAGAACAGCGTTAGGCTAGTGTCAAACTACACCAATCGGTGTACAAGGTGCTCCGGTGATCTCAAGTCTAAAGATCACATGCACCACCATTCGTTAGAGGATTTGTTCCATAGACACTGGGGTTACCATCCATATGGAATCCTCTGATGGGTTAGTTTAGTGAACTTGCCTACAGCAAGCACCCATGTGTTGCACCAGGTTGTCACCAAACAACCTTGACAAGTGAGATCAGTCACTGCCTTTTGATAGGGTCGTCCAACACTATGATACCTTACCGTATTGTCTGTGCCCTTACTTTAGAACAATATTGGGGCTACGAACGTTTTTAGAATGACTAACATATGTGCTCATAGGGTTCTCACTATCAAGATTTGAAGCACTTGAAACCCTTGTTATAGTTCTACCATTCTAAGGACATATGTCAATACATCCAATGATATATCAAAATCATATGTGCTCATAGTATAAAATGCCTTTTATCGATCAATGAACATTATTACAAAAAGTCAATTCTACAATTAATGATTGGCTCAAGGGCATCTATTCTAACAATCTCCCATTTGCACTACAGCCAATCATTTATGTATTTAATACCAAATGATCTCAAGTGTCTTTTATGCTTCTGCTGCAACAAAGGCTTTTTCCGTGGATCTGTGAGATTGTCGTCAATATGCACTTTATTGATCTGCACATCTTTCCTCTCAATTATCTCTTTGATGAGATGGAATCGTCTGAGTATGTGTCTGGACCTCTGATGAGACCGTGGTTCCCTAACTTGAGTAATTGCTCCATTGTTGTCACAATAGATGTCTATAGGATCAACAATCGTGGGAACCATACCAAGTTCAGTAACGAACTTCTTAATCCAGACTGCCTCATTGGCTGCATCTGCTAATGCAATATACTCAGCCTCCATTGTAGAGTTCACTACAGTGCTTTGTTTAGAGCTCTTCCAGCTCACTATACCCTTATTGAGACAAAATACAAACCCTAATTGCGATCGATAATCATCTTTGTCTATTTGGAAACTAGCATCACTGTACCCTCTTACAGTGAGCTCATCTTACCAAGAACATATCCTTAGTTCTCTTTAGGTACTTAAGAATATTCTTGACTGCCATTCAGTGACGCTCACCTGGATCTGATCGATATCTACTACAAGTGCTCAAAGCACATGAGATATTAATCTGAGTACATAGCATGACATACATGATGGATCCAATTGTTGATACATATGGTATCCTTTTCATCCTATCTCTCTCATCTTGTGTTCTAGGACACAATTCCTTAGAGATATAAACGCCATGTGACATCGGGAGAAATCCCTTCTTGGATTCTTGCATACTAAATCTTTTTAGTACTTTGTCAATATATGCATTCTGACTTTGGCCAAGCAACCTACGCAATCTATCACGATAGATCTTTATTCCAAGGATGTAGGCTGCTTCCCCTAAGTCCTTTATGGAGAAGCACTTGGATAACCAAGTCTTTACTGACTGCAAGCTCGGTATATCATTCTCGATCAGAAGTATGTCATCGACATACAACACTAGGAATGCCACTGCGCTCCCACTCACTTTCTTGTAAACACAGGGCTCATCTTCGCTCTTGATAAAATCGAATTCTTTTACGGCTTCATGAAAACGAATGTTCTAGCTCCTTGAAGCTTGGTTGAGTCCATATATGGATCTCTGCAACTTGCATACCCTATCAGCTTGCCCATCAAGAACGAAACCATCGGGTTGTGTCATATACACATCCTCTTCAAGGTTTCCATTCATGAAAGCTGTTTTGACATCCATTTCCCAAATCTCATAGTCATGATATGCAGCAATCGCAAGCATAATTCGGATGGATTTAATCATGGCAACCGACGAAAAGGTTTTTTCATAGTCAATACAATGAATTTGTTTGAAACCCTTGGCAACCAGTCGTGCCTTATAAGTATGCACCTTGCCATCCATGTTAGTCTTCTTCTTGAAGACCCATTTACATCCTATGGGTTTTAGCCCCTCAGGTGGTTGCACCAGAGACCTTACTTGGTTTTGGTACATGGAGTCCATCTCATATTTCATGGCTTCGAGCCATTTAAAGGAATCTGGACCCAATATAGCGTCTTCATAGGTTCTGGGTTCATGTCTTGGTAGACTAGTACGTCACCATGTTGAGTCACGAGATAATTGTATCTCTCGGGCTCATGGCGTACTCTCCTAGATCTACGTAGCTCATGTGCTACCTGAGGTGGTTCACTTTGATCCACAAGTTGTGAAGTAACGTCCTCTTGATGTTCAACCACCTTCTATGGCACATCATCCCGTCCTTCATCTAGTATATTTTATAGTTTTAGAACTTCATTGAGTTTTACTTTTCTCCCACTAGTACTTCTTAGAAAAAAAAAATCCTTTTCTAGGAAGACACCAGAACGAGCAACAAAAATTTTGCGCTCTTCTGGGTGGTAGAAATAGTATCCTTTGGTCTTCTTTGGACACCCTACAAATATACATTTACAAGATTTTGGGTCCAGCTTGTTCGGAGTCAATTTCTTAACATAAGCTTCGTAACCCCAAATCCTTAGATAAGACAAGCTGGGCTTTCGCCCACTTCATAACTCATATGGAGTCTTATCTACAGACTTTGACAGTACAAGGTTCAAAACGTGAACCATATCAAGTAAGGTTCTATTCCTCTTTTCAGACACTCCATTGTGTTGGGGTGTATATGGAGGGGTGAGTTGTGATACTATCCCACAATCCTTTAGGTATTCAGAAAACCCTGAGCTTAAGTATTCACCTCCTCAATCTGATCGAAGAGCTTTAATACTTTCGCCAAACATATTCTGTACTTCATTCCTGAATTCTTTAAACTTATCAAAGGCTTCAGATTTATTTCTTATAATGTAGACATAACCATATCTACTGAAATCATCTGTAAATGTGATGAAGTATGAATATCCACCTCTGGCTTCAACTATTAGTGGATCACATACATCACTATGGATGATGCCTAACAGTTCAGTAGCCCTTTCACCTTGTCCTATGAAAGCAGACTTGGTTATCTTGCCTAACAGGCATGACTCGCATACCCCAAATGACTGAAAGTCAAAAGGGTCCAAAACTCCATCCCTTTGAAGTTTTGCAATGCGGTATTAGAGTAAATGCCCTAGAGCCAATCAATTATTGTAGAATTAACTCTTTGTAATAATGTTCATTAATCAATAAAAGGCATTTTATCTTATATCTCATAAATCATTATTATTGCAATATGTATTGATATATGTCCTTAGAATGGTAGAATTGTGACAAGGGTATCAAGTGTTTCAAATCTTGATAGTGAGAAACCTATGAGCACATATGGTGGCCATTCTAGAAACGTCCGTAGCCCCAATATTATTCTGAAGCAAGGGCACAGATAATATGGTAAGGCTATCATAATGTTGAACGACCATGTCGAAAGGCAGTGACTGATCTCACTTGTCAAGGTTGTTTAGTGACAACCTAGTGCAACACATGGGTGCTTGCTGTAGGCAAGTTCACTGGACTGACCCACCAGAGGATTCCATATGGATGGTAACCCCAGTGTCTATGGAACAAATCCTCTAACGAATGGTGGTGCATGTGATCCTTAGACTTGAGATCACTGGAGCGCCTTGTGCACCGATTGGTGTAGTTTGACACTAGCCTAACACAGTTCTATTCAGAGCTATCAATACGGTGGTGATTGGCTGTTTCAAGGAGTGTATCAAGACTATGGTGGATAGACAGAGGATTCATCACTCCCAGGTATGGGAGAACTTATCTCACGGCACAATTCAGTATATGGCTGTTAGGAAACGATCCGGTTGTGCAGCGGAAAACAAAAATTTTTACAACCATGGGTCGTTCCTTAAAACCCAATATCAGGGCACAAAAATTACAGTTTATGTTTTACATCAAGAATTTGCAGAAAAAAATAAATCTAAAGTTTAGATTCATACCCACGTTGGAGGCTCCACCAATATTGTCTCTGAACGTGTTTGCTACCGATCCAAGTGTAGGTTCGAACGGTAGAAGTCCACATGAAGACAATTGCAAGGAACCAATGAGAGATTTGCTAGATCCTCTTTGGTCTTAAGAAATCAAGAAGAAGAAAAGAGAAATATTTGATTTTTCAATCAAATAGTGAAAGTGGTGTGGGAGAGTGTGTATGTGTTGTGTGTTTTTCTTTTCTTTCAAAAGGGCAAAATTTAATTATTTTCAAATCACACAAACACCTTTCCTTTTATAGGCAAACTTAGTTGCCCTATTCCCACATGGAATGGGCTTGGGCTCCAACCCAAACACCCCATGTTGCCAAACACTCCCAATTAGATATTTTAATTTAATTCATCATTATCTCAATTAAAATCAATTAATATTTAATTAACATTTAACAATAATGATGATTTAATTAAATATGTGCGAACACACATTTAACCGTAATTTCACTTATTTAATTTTTCTAACAAATTAAATAAAAGGCTACGACCTCAGCAAATTTAATTGCACTGTGAAATTACCAAAATACCCTTTCGCCCAAAAAGACGAAAACACCCTTCTTTCTTCTTGGCTCTTAAATTATCTTCTATGTGTGTGACCCATAGGCTCCTCATCATATCGGTAGTGTATAGTATCGCGATTAACACCAATTAATCATCTCACTAATACATAGACCAAGATTGGCCCCTAGCAAGGCATCATAGCCACCCAATAGATTTGGATTCAGCAAAGTAACTGCCTGTCAACGATATAGTTACCATACAATTCGATTCTTTCATCATACTATATCTCGATGAGACGAAGGCATAGAAATAGTGTCAACCTCCGGTTACTCTCGATATTATGTATTCAGTTTCTAGACCAATGACATATATTATAAAGCAGATAGAGCAACAACTCAATCCCATTGTGACCACAGTTTTAGTGTCATTGCCATATACTGAATCGCACCGTGAGATAACTTCTCCCGTACCCGGGAGTGATGAATGCTCTGTCAATCCACCATAGTCTTGATACACTGCTTGATGCAGCCAATCACCATCGTATTGACAGCTCTGAATAGAACTGCATTAGGCTAGTGTCAAACTACACCAATCGGTGCATAGGGTGCTCCGGTGATCTCAAGTCTAAGGATCACATGTACCACCATTCGCTAGAGGATTTGTTCCATAGACACTGGGGTTACCATCCATATGGAATCCTTTGGTGCGTCAGTCCAGTAAACTTGCTGCGATATATCCGCCTATAGCAAGCACCCATGTGTTGCACCAAGTTGTCACCAAACAACCTTGACAAGTGAGATCAGTCACTGCCCTCGACAAGGTCGTTCAACACTATGATAGCCTTACCGTATTATATGTGCCCTTACTTCAGAATAATACTAGGGCTACGGACGTTTCTAGAATGGCCACCATATGTGCTCATATGGTTCTCACTATCATGATTTGAAACACTTGATACCCTCGTCACGGTTCTACCATTCTAAAGACATATATCAAAACATATTGCAATAGTAATCATTTACGCGATATAGTATAAAATGTCTTTTATTGATTAATGAACATTATTATAAAGAGTCAATTCTACAATAATGTAACAACTGCTGTAAACTAGTACAATGCATGCATAATAAGATTTAGAAAATTGGGCCCAAAAACTTTCTTTTCATTATAAGTCATATGTCTTTTATACACAATGAATAATGTTTACAAAAAGTCATTTTAGACAACAAAAACAGGGGAAACAGTGTAGCTATTGCTCTTCGCTTGCCGACGCCCCTCCGACTGCATCATCACCTAGATCCTGCATCCACAAAGGAAAAATAACGGGGTGAGCACAAAATAATGCTCAGTAAGTAAAACCCTCTATCTGTCTGTCCCCGTATGTAATACTCTTAATTCTTTCCTTACACTATTTTTGTTTCTACTAAACGTCATGGCCTCATCTTACCAGAGCTACAGTCGGATGGCGTTCACACAGCACCATCTCACTCTCCATGACTATCGGGTGGAATTCACACAGTACCAACCCGTTCTTAGTGACTACCGAGTGGGGATCACGAAGCACCTACCCGATTTTCGTAACTATTGGGTGGAGACCACCTAGCACCTACCCGTTCCTCATAACTTTCGGGTAACGATCACCAAGCATTAACCCGTCTCTAATCATTGTCG